>NW_020524066.1:0-53035 GCF_003368295.1 Carassius auratus | reverse complement strand
TAATTAAATCATTTTGGAATCTTAGGTCTTTCTCAGGAGCCTTGACACCGGAGTAATTCGGAGACTCCAGGAAAGTGGCAGTCTGTTAAAATGTTTGGCGCTGGAGACTAAATGCACCCTGATAGTTTCACACCTAATTCACTTAAACACACACACACACACACACACACACACACATTACCCACAGTGACAGTGGGACTGAGTGACATCAGATGTATGATAGTTTTTTTTTAATTTTCTATCATCCATATAGTGTTGTATAGTCATGAAACTATGGTCATGAGACCAGTCATTCTGAGGAATATGCCTCAGAATGATGTCTTTCTATGTGTACAATTTTTTTTTAAGTGTTTAGAAGCTGCACTTTAAAAAAATAAAAGACATTACTGGTTCCTTTTTTACTATTATTTCAAAAATCACCACGGCAAACCATTCAAGCTATCCAAAATTCATTCACACCTGTTCTGTAAGATTTAATTCTTAAACAGTGGTAAAAGAGGATGTGGTGCTGAACCTTCAAGAGTCACTCAAACGTATCTGTCCAATAACCTATAAGAATTATTCTTAATATACAGTTCAAAATACTTCAGCTTGTTATTCTAATTAAGTGAGGGTCATTTTATCAGTAAATATATACAATATTTTTTTTTTTTGAAAGATTTCTATAAATGATTAAATCAACTCGTTTCTACAATAATTATTTAAAAGTAATCCTATAGCTCCCTCTAGTGGCCATTATAGGTACTAAGAATTGCAAGCTTGATTTATAAGTTATGATAGTTTTAAATTTTATGCTGGCTCTGAAAATGATAAAGCTATGAAACTTACTGTGCTTCCTTCAAATGAGGACTTCTACTTATTAAAAAATTATGAAGAGTTAGAATGAAAAATTGTAAAGATATAGTAAAATAACTATTGTATTTTTTTTTATGTTACTTTAAATCTCTATGGCAACACCATTTAAGCTATCCTAAACCCATTCACAATTTAACATCTCAGTATATAGGCATAATGTTGAAAAAGGAGTATGGAGTAGTTATGAGTAGGAGTTAGAATTCATTTGCAGGCTTTACATAAATCCACAATAAAATTTCTGAGTTCTGTATCAATTCTGTGTTGTTGTTTGTTTATTTTTATCTTTTATTTTTCATAGGAAGATAACTTACTCTCATTTTTAATAAATGTGCTTATAAACCAAGGACAAGCTATTTATAGCTGTATTTATAAACTGCTTACTACTGACTATTAATATTGGGACAAGGCTTTATAAAGCATGAACTGACTATTTAATAATGAGTGCAGTTATTATAAAGTGTTATCAATGAATTTACTAATGTTAACAAATTAGACATTATTTTACAGTGTTATCAAATCCTTAAATGACTCATAAGCATTTGTGAAAGTTCTGCTTGCATTACAGCTTAGTATGATCTGTGAGCTGAACAGATTTACTGTTACATCCATGAGATTATGTAAATTAAAATAAATATAATGTCACAGGATGTCATAGGTCAGTATCAAATGAGTTTGAAATTATTATTTGCAGCACAAATAAGGTTTTTTTAGGATTTTTAAAAATCCCTAAAACTGTCAGAAAAAGGTTAAGGCCTAAGCTATTTCTATGTGAGTGGCTAAATTTATTTTTGTTTTTCATAATTGTAATACACAAACTATGAAATTATACAAAATGTATAAAAGGTAAATAAATAAATACGCACACATTAAAAAAGCAGCCAAGTCGAATGAATTTCCTTTTTTATATAGATTAAAATTGAAGACAGAAGCAAGTGGTAAATGTGGTCACTTTAATATTCAAATCCAGTAGATCCAGTTTATGTTCACGTGGCTGTTTTCGTTTATATTCGCCAAGCTATTATGTATTTTGAAATAATCTTGTCCGTTATGTGTTCGTTCGTACGACGAAAGCCAGAATCCTGCAGCTCGAGAGATATGTTATTCTGCCAGTCGCGCTTTCAAATAGTCTTGCACACTTAAACAGGTCACAAACACCTGCATTTAGCTCTTGTAGTGTTACAATGGGTTTATTGTGTGCATTTGTGGTAATATTTTATTTAAAAAAGCTCTTAAACAAGAATAAATTTGTTTGTTTTGAGCTCGACACTGTAAGCGCTGATCGGAGGCGTGATTTCAGATAGGCAGCCACAAATATTTCATTTTCACACAAACAGTTCAAAAACATCTGAATTTAGCTCTTGGTGTGTTCTAATTGGTTGATTGTGTGATATCGCTGTAATAATTTATTTTTAAAAGCTTTAAAACAGGAATAAATTCGTTTTTTCTGAGCTCTTCACTCCAGACGCTCGTGGTCACAGCGGTGATTCATCTCTCCTATTTCTCACGTATCTCTGGCCAGAAATAATTTATCCATGAGCCCTGAACCGGTAATAATCAGATATGTTGGTTTAGCTTGTCAGTGTGAATTAAATCTAAGTATTTGTTTGTATTTTTAACCGATTTAAAAGTGAAAGTAAAAGTCCGGGAATTGAACCTGTAGGGGCGCTATTTCTCTCAGACAATGGAAGTCTAAGCACACACACTCAAACAGAGGGACAGAGTGAGATGAGATGTCTGACAGTTTTTTTAATTTTCTGTTATCCATACAGTGTTGTAAAGTCGTGAAACTATGCATATTTCCTCAGAATGACTTTTTCATCTGTATGAAAAAATTCTTTGACGTGTTTGGAAGCTGCAATTTAAAAATACAATAATGATTCCCTTTGTAAGGTCATTTAAAAAAATCACCACGGCAAAACCATTCAAGCTATCCAAAATCCATTCACAATTTAAGTTCCTATCAGAAATACTGATGTGTGTTCAGAGTTTTGTGAAATTCTAAGTATGTTATTTGCCTCAAAATCACCTGAGAAGTATTCCAGTTTGACATGTTGCCACGGCAACAATTTTTTAGATATCAATATCCCCCTTGCAGATTTATATCGGCTGTGTTTTAACATTATTCTGATGAAGTTTGAAGCAAATCGAGTAATAATAAGATGCTGAATTCAAATCATTTTGAAAATGACACACTTCCTTCTGCCAGTTGGTGGCGCTATAACTTTGACTCCTAATAGTCACATATATGCGATCGACATCATACAACGAATAATCTGATGAAGTTTGATTAAAATCAGGAAATGTATGTGGATGGTATTAGACACTTCCTGTTTCTCATTTCTCGCCATAATTTCAACGCCTCGCCACGAGCAAACCGTTTGAGATATCAAAAATCCCCTGGCAATTTTTCATCCCCAGTGTCTTGAGATCATGTTGACCGAGTTTGGCGGCAATCGAGAAAAAAACCTATGACAAGTATTTCAAATTCCAGAGCATGCGCTTTTTACATAACTCTAAATAGCTGACTTCCTGTTGGGTGGAGCCTATGACATGCAATACGAAAGTTGTTCGGCACGATGAGATCTATATGTGTACTGAGTTTCATATGAATACGTGCAAGTATGTGTGAGCTATACATCAACATTTCTGACTGTGTTCCAGGGGGCGCCGTAGAGCCCCTGTGCCACGCCCGGGTCCCAGCCTCTGCGGGCTCCTAAAGGCCACAGATTCCAAAGTGTGCGCAAATTTTCAAGAGTTTTTGAGTATGTTAAGGACCCCAAAAGCCCCCACAACTTTGACGAAAAATTTGAATACTAAACCCTAAATAGCCAACTTCCTGTTGGGCGGAGCCTATGATATGCAATACAAAAGTTGTTTGGATTGATGAGATTTATATGTGTACCGAGTTTCATTCGTCTACGAGCAAGAATGTATGATATATGGCCCTCCATATTCCAGGGGGCGCTGTAGAGCCCCTGTGCCACGCCCCTGTATCAGTCTCTGCCCAGCCCTAATGGCCGCAGGTTCCAATCTGTGTGCCAATTTTCAAGACTTTTTAAGCACGTTAAGGGCCCCAAAAGCCCCCGAGACGTTGGAAAAAATAATAATAATAATAATAATAATAATAAATATAGCTGCAAGCAGCGATGTCGGGCTCAAGCCACCAATGCCATCGCCACCCCGGTGGCATCAGGTAAACTGTGCCCAGCGGGCACATGCATTCACAATATCCCTCTGGCAGTGAGGTTTTAAAGGATAAGGCAGTTAAAGGGTTAATCAGAATCATCAAGACTTTAAAATCACATTCACAGAACAATATATATAACTTTAGTGACACTTTACAATAATATTTCATTTCTAAACATTATAAATATTGTTCATGTTAACATATAGCATTCATTCATGTCAGTTAATATTCCAAACTTAAACATTAAAACATTTTTTATTGTGATTTTTTTGTGATTCCAAACCATATCAATCTTAATAACTACCATTATTTTTTATTTAATCATTTATGAGTGCTATACAATAGTCCAGGAAAGCTGGAAGAGAAAAACGCCTTATATTCATGTGGGCAGAATTATTGGGCATGCTTTCTTTTACAGATGAAATGCGCTAAAAAGGAGTTTTAACTCAAACTGTAAAGCCCATGGGAAATATCAAACACAAATGCAATACAGAAATTGATAAGTTAAGACTTGGCCATTGTACAAAAAATGCTGACTGGGTCATGAGTTTAGAAAAGAAGAAGAAAAAAACAGGTCAAGAAGAACTGACAAAAAGAATTGCAAAATAATTAGGAATTAATGTGAAGATAAATTTTTAATCAATTCTGCAAGACAGACTTTCAGGAAAGGAGGTGGAATAAAAAAGAGCTCCTAAATCTTAATCCCGGATTCTGGAAGATATATTCCTCAAACCATTGGACAAGAGGAGGTGGTGCTGGTCCTTCACGAGTCACTCTAATCTGTTCATAAAGCCTATATATAAAGTCTTAATATATAGTATTTCACAATACTTCATGGTATTCTAATTAAATAATTTTTTTGAATCTTAGATCTCTCAGAACCTGACACAGAGTAATTCTGGAGACTCCAGGAAAGTGGCAGTTCTGTAAAATGTTGGCGCTGGAGACTAAATGCTCCCTGATAGTTTCACACCTAATTCACTTACACACACACACACACATTACCCACAGTGACAGAGGGACAGAGTTACATCAGATGTTTGATAGTTTTTTAATTTTCTATCATCCATATAGTGTTGTATAGTCATGAAACTATGCATATTTCCTCAGAATGACTTGTCTTCTATGTGTACATTTTTTTGAAGTGTTTAGAAGCTGCACTTTAAAAAAATAAAAGACATTTACTGGTTCCTTTTTTACTGTTATTTCAATAAATCACCAGGACAAAACCATTCAAGCTATCCAAAATTCATTCGCACCTGTTCTGTAAGATAAATTCTTTAAACAGTGGTAAAAGAGGATGTGGTGCTGATCCTTCAAGAGTCACTCAAAACTTATCTGTCCATAAAGCCCATAAAGAATTATTTCTTAATATACAGTTCACAATACTTCAGCTTGTTATTCTAATTAAGTGAGGGTCATTTTATCAGTAAATACATAAAATTCATATTATTTTTCTTTGAAAGATTTCTATAAATGATTTAAATCATACTCGTTTCTACAATAATTATTTAAAAGTAATCCTATAGCTCCATCTGGTGGCCATTGTTGGTACTAAGAATTGCAAGCTTGATTTATAAGTTATGATAGTTTTAATTTTATGCTGGCTCTTGAAAATGATAAAGCTATGAAACTTACTGTGCTTCCTCCTTCAAATGATGACTTCTACATATATAAAAAATTATGAAGATTTGAAATGAAAAATTTTAAAGATATCGTAAAATAACTATTGCATTTTTTATGTTACTTTAATAAATCGCTATGGCCACACCATTTAAGGTATCCTAAACCCATTCGCAATTTAACATCTTCAGTATATTAGCATCATGTTGAAAAAGTTTGGTGTGAACTACTTATGTCTTCTCGGAGGAGTATGAATTCATTTTTACATGCTGATTTTATCATAAATCCACAATAACATTTCTGAGTTCTGTATCAATCTGTGTTGTTGTTTGTTTATTTTTATTTTTTTTTATTTTTCATAGGAAGATAACTGACCCTTTACTCTCATTTTTAATAAATGTGCTTATAAACCAAGAACAAGCTATTTATAGCTGTATTTATAATACTACTGACTATTAATATTGGGACAAGGCTTTATAAAGCATAAACTGACTATTTACTAATGAGTGCAGTTATTATAAAGTGTCACCAATGCATTTACTAATGTTAACAAATTAGACATTATTTTACAGTGTTATTAAATCCTTTAATGACTTATAAGCATTTGTGAAAGAAGCTTAGTCTTGATCTGTGAACTGAACAGTTTTACTGTTACATCCATGAGATTTTAAAAATGTAGATACATGTCATGTCACAGGGTGTCAGAGGTCAGTATCAAATGAGTTTGAAATTATTATTTGCAGCACAAATAAGGTTTTTTAGGATTTTTTTTAATCCCTGAAACTGTCAGAAAAGGATAAGGCCTAAGATATTTCTTAAGCTGTAATGAAAACAGCACAATTAGCAACAACAACAAAAAAATAACAATTTAAAAAACAGTTTTTTTTTCTGGTGATTAAAGAGATGTTTAAGTCTCTCTCTCTCTCTCTCTGTCTGTCTGCCACTCAGCTCACACCCCTCCCCCACTCACACTCACACACACACACACACACACAGTCAGCACTCATACATTCCTCAAACAGAGTGACAGAGTGAGATCAGATGTCTGACAGTTTTTTAATTTTCTTTTAATCATACAGCGCTGTAAAGTCATGAAACTATGCATATTTCCTCAGAATCACTGGTTTTCTAAATGAAAAATGTTTTTTAAAGGTTTGGAAGCTGCAATTTAAAAATAGAAGACGATTAATGTTTCACTTTTTACTGTCATTTCAAAAAATCACCACGACAAAACCGTTCAAGCTAACCAAAATCTGTTCGCAATTTAAGTTCCTCGATGTTTTTTCTTCATGTAGACAAAGTTTTGTGTGTATAGTGTACTTCCCCTGTGAGGAGTATTCATTAATTTTACAACTGTAAAATCAAAAAAATACACATTCAAATCAAAATAGCCGATTTCCTGTTGATCGTAGCTTATGACTGTGAATTAGAAAGTTGTCCGTCTTGATAAGAACAATTTATGTACCAAGTTTGGTGTCTGTAGCTAAAACTAACCCCCCCACTTTTGACAAAAGGTGGCGCTATAGAGTGCCTCTTCCACGCCCTTTTCAAAGCTTTTGCCATGGTTTAGCTATCTTTAATACTGATATCTGTTTCGAGTTTCATGTAAATCTGAGCTTGTTGTCTGCCTAAAAATCATCAGAACAGAACATTCAAGTTTGACACGTTGCCATGGCAACACTATATTAGATATCAATATCCCCACAACAGATTTTCTTCGGCCGTGTTTTGTCATTATTCTGATGAAGTTTGAAGCAAATCGAGTAAAAATAAGATGCTGAATTCAAAGAGTTTTGAAAACGATTCACTTCCTGCTGCCAGTTGGTGGCGCTATAACTTTGACTCCTAATAGTCACATATATACGATCGGTATCATACAACGAACAAACAAATTAAGTTTGATCAAATTCAGGAAATGTATGTGGATGTTATTAGACATTTCCTGTTTCTCATTTCTCGCCATAATTTCAACGCCTCGCCACGGGCAAACCGTTCGAGATATCAAAAATCTCTTCGCAATTTAGCATCCCCAATGTCTTGAGATCGTGTTCACCGAGTTTTGTGGTGAACGTGTGGAGTTCCTCAGAGGAGTATATCAAATTCCAGAGCATGTGTTTTTCATAAAACCCTAAATAGCCAACTTCCTGTTGGGCGGAGCTTATGACATGCAGTGTGAAAGTTGTTTGGTTTGATGAGTTATATATATGTACCAAGTTTCATATGTATACGTGCAAGTATGCATGATATATGGCCCTCAGTACTACAGGGGGCGCTGTAGAGCCCCTGTGCCACGCCCGTGTATCAGACTCTGCCCGGCCCTAATGGCCGCAGGTTCCAAGGTGTGTGCCAATTTTCAAGAGTTTTTGAGTATGTTAAGGACCCCAAAAGCCCCCGAAACCTTGGAAAAAAATTAGAAGAATAAAGAAAAAAAAAAAAAAAATAATCCTAAGGAAAACAATAGGGCTCTCGCCCTCCAGGCTTGAGCCCTAATAAATATAGCTGCAAGCAGCGATGGCGGGCTCAAGCCACCAATGCCATCGCCACCCCGGTGGCATCAGGTAAACTGTGCCCAGCGGGCACATGCATTCACAATATCCCTCTGGCAGTGAGGTTTTAAAGGATATGGCAGTTAAAGGGTTAATCCGAATCATCAAGACTTTAAAATCACATTCACAGAACAATATATATAACTTTAGTGACACTTTACAATAATATTTCATTTCTAAACATTATGTTAACATGAACAATATTTATATAGCATTCATTCATGTCAGTTAATATTCCAAACTTAAACATTAAAACATTGTTTTATTGTGATTTTTTTTCCAAGCACATTTTACCAATTCCAAACCATATCAATCTTAATAACTACCATTATTTTTTATTTAATCATTTATGAGTGCTATACAATAGTCCAGGAAAGCTGGAAGAGAAAAACTCCTTATATTCATGTGTGCAGAATTATTGGGCATGCTTTCTTTTACAGATGAAATGCGCTAAAAAGGAGTTTTAACTCAAACTGTAAAGCCCATGGGAAATATCAAACACAAATGCAATACAGAAATTGATAAGTTAAGACTTGGCCATTGTACAAAAAATGCTGACTGGGTCATGAGGTCAGAAAAGAAGAAGAAAAAAACAGGTCAAGAAGAACTGACAAAAAGAATTGCAAAATAATTAGGAATTAATGTGAAGATTAATTTTTAGTCAATTCTGCAAGACAGACTTTCAGGAAAGGAGGTGGAATAAAAAAGAGCTCCTAAATCTTAAGATATATTCTGGAAGATATATTCCTCAAACCATCGGACAAGAGGAGGTGGTGCTGGTCCTTCACGAGTCACTCTAATCTGTTCATAAAGCCTATATATAAAGTCTTAATATATAGTATTTCACAATACTTCATGGTATTCTAATTAAATCATTTTTTTGAATCTTAGATCTCTCAGAACCTGACACAGAGTAATTCTGGAGACTCCAGGAAAGTGGCAGTTCTGTAAAATGTTGGCGCTGGAGACTAAATGCTCCCTGATAGTTTCACACCTAATTCACTTACACACACACACACACACACACACACACACACACATTACCCACAGTGACAGAGGGACAGAGTTACATCAGATGTTTGATAGTTTTTTAATTTTCTATCATCCATATAGTGTTGTATAGTCATGAAACTATGCATATTTCCTCAGAATGACTTGTCTTCTATGTGTACATTTTTTTGAAGTGTTTAGAAGCTGCACTTTAAAAAATAAAAAGACATTTACTGGTTACTTTTTTACTGTTATTTCAATAAATCACCACGACAAAACCATTCAAGCTATCCAAAATTCATTCGCACCTGTTCTGTAAGATAAATTCTTTAAACAGTGGTAAAAGAGGATGTGGTGCTGAACCTTCAAGAGTCACTCAAAACTTATCTGTCAATAAAGCCTATAAAGAATTATTTCTTAATATACAGTTCACAATACTTCAGCTTGTTATTCTAATTAAGTGAGGGTCATTTTATCAGTAAATACATAAAATTCATATTATTTTTCTTTGAAAGATTTCTATAAATGATTTAAATTATACTCGTTTCTACAATAATTATTTAAAAGTAATCCTATAGCTCCATCTGGTGGCCATTATTGGTACTAAGAATTGCAAGCTTGATTTATAAGTTATGATAGTTTTAATTTTATGCTGGCTCTTGAAAATGATAAAGCTATGAAACTTACTGTGCTTCCTTCAAATGATGACTTCTACATATATAAAAATTTATGAAGAGTTGAAATGAAAAATTTTAAAGATATCGTAAAATAACTATTGTATTTTTTTATGTTACTTTAATAAATCGCTATGGCCACACCATTTAAGGTATCCTAAACCCATTCGCAATTTAACATCTTCAGTATATTAGCATCATGTTGAAAAAGTTTGGTGTGAACTACTTATGTCTTCTCGGAGGAGTATGAATTCATTTTTACATGCTGATTTTATCATAAATCCACAATACAATTTCTGAGTTCTGTATCAATCTGTGCTGTTGTTTGTTTATTTTTATTTTTTTTATTTTTCATAGGAAGATAACTGAAATGATTACTCTCCTTTTTAATAAATGTGCTTATAAACCAAGAACAAGCTATTTATAGCTGTATTTATAAACTGCTTACTACTGACTATTAATATTGGGACAAGGCTTTATAAAGCATGAACTGACTATTTACTAATGAGTGCAGTTATTATAAAGTGTTACCAATGCATTTACTAATGTTAACAAATTAGACATTATTTTACAGTGTTATTAAATCCTTTAATGACTTATAAGCATTTGTGAAAGAAGCTTAGTCTTGATCTGTGAACTGAACAGTTTTACTGTTACATCCATGAGATTTTAAAAATGTAGATACATGTCATGTCACAGGATGGAATAGGTCAGTATCAAATGAGTTGAAATTATTATTTGCAGCACAAATAAGTATTTTTAGAATTTTGTTTTTAATTCCTGAAACT
Organism: Carassius auratus; assembly: GCF_003368295.1. Taxonomy (NCBI): domain Eukaryota; kingdom Metazoa; phylum Chordata; class Actinopteri; order Cypriniformes; family Cyprinidae; genus Carassius; species Carassius auratus. The sequence goes on along the minus strand of NW_020524066.1, from coordinate 42,372 downwards.
GTCAGAAAAGGATAAGGCCTAAGAGATTTCTTAAGCTGTAATGAAAACAGCAATGTTAGCAACAGTAACAAAAAATAACAATTTAAAATACATTTTTTTTCTGGTGATTAAACAGATGATTAAGTCTCTCTCTCTCTCTCTCATTGTGTCTGCCACTCAGCTCATGCCCATCCCCCACTCACACACACACACTCACACACACACATGCACTCAGTCAGCACACATACATTGCTCAAACAGAGGGACAGAGTGAGTTGAGATGTCTGACAGTTTTTTTTAATTTTCTTTTAATCATACAGTGTTGTAAGGTCATGAAACTATGCATATGTCCTCAGAATGATTTGATCTCTGTATGAAGATGTATTTTTTTTAAGTGTTTGGAAGCTGCAATTTAAAAATACAAGACAATTAATGATTCCCTTTTTACTGTCATTTCAAAAAATCACCACGACAAAACGGTTCAAGCTAACCAAAATCCGTTCGCAATTTAAGTTCCTCAATGTTTTTTCAACATGTAGACAAAGTTTGGTGAGTATAGTGAACATTTCCTCTGAGGAGAATGCATTAAATCAGAGCTCAATTTAAATATTCAAATCAAAATAGCCGACTTCCTGTTGGTCGTAGCTGATGACTGTAAATTAGAAAGTTGTCCGTCTTGATAAGAACAATTTATGTACCAAGTTTGGTGTCTGTAGCTAAAACTAAACCCCCCACTTTTGACAAAAGGTGGCGCTATAGCATGCCTCCTTCACGCCCTTTTAAAAGCTTTTCCCATTGTCTAGCTGTCACTAATACTGATATGTGTTTTTAGTTTCATGTAAATCTGAGGTTGGTGTCTGCCTCAAACTCATCATAACAGAACATTCAAGTTTGACACGTTTCCATGGCAACGCCATATCACATATCAATATCCCCACAACAGATTTACATCGGCCGTGTTTTGTCATTATTCTGATGAAGTTTTAAGTAAATCGAGTAAAAATAAGATGCTGAATTCAAAACATTTTGAAAATGACTCACTTCCTGCTGCCAGTTGGTGGCGCTATAACGTTGACTCTTAATAGTCACATATATACGATCGGTATCATACAACGAACAAACCAATGAAGTTTGATCAAATTCAGGAAATGTATGTGGATGTTATTAGACATTTCCTGTTTCTCATTTCTCGCCATAATTTCCACGCCTCGCTACGGGCAAACCGTTCAAGATATCAAAAATCCCCTCGCAATTTTTCATCCCCAATGTCTTGAGATCATGTTCACCGAGTTTCGTGGCGAACGGGTTGAAAACCTCAGAGGAGTATTTCGAATTCCAGAGCATGCTTTTTTTAAACAGCCCTGAATAGCTGACTTCCTGTTGGGCGGAGCCTATGACATAAAGTGTGAAAGTTGTTCAGCTCAATGAGATCTATAAGTGTACCGAGTTTCATATAAATACATGCAAGTCTGTGTGAGCTATGGTTCAAGATTTCTGAAGGTGTTCCAGGGGGCGCTGTAGAGTCCCTGTGCCACGCCCGGGTCCCAGCCTCTGCGGCATCCTGATGGCCGCAGATTCCAATGTGTGTGCCAATTTTCAAGAGTTTTTGAGCATGTTAAGGCCCCTAAAAACCCCCGGAAGGTTAAATAAAAATAAAAAAAATAATAAGAATAATCCTTAGAAGAACAATAGGGCTCTTCGCCCCTTCGGGCTTGAGCCCTAATAATAATAATAATAATAAAAATAATCCTAAGGAAAACAATAGGCCTCTCGCCCTTTGGGCTTGAGCCCTAATAATAATAAAAAACAAAGCAGATACAAGAGGGTCCTCGCACCTCGGTGCTCGGGCCCTAATAAAGCTATGTAAGAATGAAATAAAAGTAAACAATAAAAATATAAGAATAAAATATAAAAAATGTATATTGTAGAATTAAATATAGAACGCAAAATAATGTGCATGAGTGTAAACTGTAGTCTTAAATATTAAGATTTACAGGGATGTACAATGTGCATATATGCATTTTACTGTAGTCTTAAATATTAAGATACCCAGGAATGTACAAGAAGCAAATGTGCAAAACAGGGCGACACTGTCAGTGTGTCTATGTGAGGTAGTGAATATAGTAAAAAGATAAAGTGAACATTAAGTGGAGGCATGAGGATGTTAAGAAGCTGGTTTAGAGTTTAAGAGCCTGATGGCCTGGGGGAAGAAACTCCTCCTGAGTCTCTCAGTTTTTGCCATCAGGCTACGGAAAAAGACTTTGTATTTGTTGATCTTAGTTTTGTGACAGTTTACCAAACTACGAGCTTGTTAGAGAGAACATTTCCTAGTATGCACAGATGGGTAACTATGTTACTTGTTTGTTTTTTGTTTTTTATTTAAAAAAAAATTCAAACTGACAGGTTCTTTAAATCCCAAATGTTTACTTACAGTCTGACAAAAGGGAAATCTTCTATTGCTTTAATTTGTGCCAAAGCTAGTTATGATCAGTGTTGGGCAAGTTACTTTTAAAAAGTAATTAGTTACAGTTACTAGTTACTTCTTCCAAAAAAGTAACTAAATTAGTTACTCAGTTACAAATTTTAAAAGTAACTAGTTACTTAAGAAAGTAACTATTGCGTTACTTTCAAGTAAAATTAAATTTTAAATGCTCAAATGTGACCCCACCTCTACCCCTCTTTAAAGGAACTTAAAATACATGTGCATGTTGAATTATTTATGATAAATCTGAATAGTATAATGAAATGGACACTTAATACAATACATTATTAACAGAAACATGAAACATTGTACACACATCTGAAGTGAGACTAGCCTCCAATCAAATTCCATGTATGTAGATATTATGTTTATATAGTGGATCAATGCAAATAACACGATAGATTTTTGGGAACTTTTGATATTTCCTTTTATTGTTTCTTTAATTTCTTGAAGGAAAAAGTAATGTATACTTCTATTTAGAGAAGGCTACTGTTGGATTATTTGGGCTCGTCGCCATACCTGTCTCTCGTTGACTGACTGGCTTGTGTTGTTCCTTGTGTGTCCTGTCCTGTCCGACTATGCGTTATAATGGGTTGTTCGCAATTCATGAGCGTTAGTGATGATGGGTCGTTCGCGAATGAGCGTTAGTGATGATGGATCGACTCGTTCGCGAATGAGCTTTTGATGAGTCGTTCGCGATTCGCGAATGAGCCGACTCTAAGAGCCGGCTCTTTTAGTTGAACTTCGGGAGCTGGCTCGCATATCTGAAGAGCCGACTCTATTTTTTTCAAATTTAGCCTATAGAAATTAAATAATTATGTAATAAAAATTGAAATATTATAGTCAAAGTCATTTAAAGAGCCGTTTGTGAGCCAAAGAGCCGGCTCTTTTCAGTGAGCTGAGTCAAAAGAGCCGAATTCCCATCACTGCTATGCGTGCTTTCGAACACCCGCCCAACTCTACCTCTGATTGGCTTACAATGAAATTTTACTCTACCTCAGCCAATCGTCAGCATTTATGGGCTTGTCTCGTGCTCTGCCCACTAACCAAGGAAGAACATTAAAAAAAAAAATATTTGCCTCTCGCTCAGAGATCTAGCTGGTCTGATGAAAAAAAAGAACAGCTTCATCATCTGTTATAGTAACGCGCCGCATTTTTTGGCAGTAACGGTAACGGCGTTATTAAGATGAGAAGAGTAATCAATTAGATTACTCGTTACTGGAAAAAGTAATGCCGTTAGTAACGCCGTTATTTATAACGCCGTTATTCCCATCACTGGTTATGATAGAGAACACAAATTGGTGAATTGCACAAAATGTACAATATTCCACAGAGGTTTTTGAGAGAAAAACCTCTCAGGACAATCTTTTAAATATAAAACGTCACATAAAGGGCAAATCAAATTGTTTTATCTCAGTAATATTTGGGTTGTTAGAGATAGTACTTTCTCTTTAGTAATTAATTGCACTGGGGGAAAATGGTGAAGGATTTACAGTACATTGAAACAATTTTCACTCAGAAATTGCTACTAATTTCACAAATAATTACAAAAATGTAAATTGCAAATGTGCAAAACAGGGCGACACTGTCAGTGTGTCTATGTGAGGTAGTGAATATAGTAAAAAGATAAAGTGAACATTAAGTGGAGGCATGAGGATGTTAAGAAGCTGGTTTAGAGTTTAAGAGCCTGATGGCCTGGGGGAAGAAACTCCTCCTGAGTCTCTCAGTTTTTGCCATCAGGCTACGGAAAAAGACTTTGTATTTGTTGATCTTAGTTTTGTGACAGTTTACCAAACTACGAGCTTGTTAGAGAGAACATTTCCTAGTATGCACAGATGGGTAACTATGTTACTTGTTTGTTTTTTGTTTTTTATTTAAAAAAAAATTCAAACTGACAGGTTCTTTAAATCCCAAATGTTTACTTACAGTCTGACAAAAGGGAAATCTTCTATTGCTTTAATTTGTGCCAAAGCTAGTTATGATCAGTGTTGGGCAAGTTACTTTTAAAAAGTAATTAGTTACAGTTACTAGTTACTTCTTCCAAAAAAGTAACTAAATTAGTTACTCAGTTACAAATTTTAAAAGTAACTAGTTACTTAAGAAAGTAACTATTGCGTTACTTTCAAGTAAAATTAAATTTTAAATGCTCAAATGTGACCCCACCTCTACCCCTCTTTAAAGGAACTTAAAATACATGTGCATGTTGAATTATTTATGATAAATCTGAATAGTATAATGAAATGGACACTTAATACAATACATTATTAACAGAAACATGAAACATTGTACACACATCTGAAGTGAGACTAGCCTCCAATCAAATTCCATGTATGTAGATATTATGTTTATATAGTGGATCAATGCAAATAACACGATAGATTTTTGGGAACTTTTGATATTTCCTTTTATTGTTTCTTTAATTTCTTGAAGGAAAAAGTAATGTATACTTCTATTTAGAGAAGGCTACTGTTGGATTATTTGGGCTCGTCGCCATACCTGTCTCTCGTTGACTGACTGGCTTGTGTTGTTCCTTGTGTGTCCTGTCCTGTCCGACTATGCGTTATAATGGGTTGTTCGCAATTCATGAGCGTTAGTGATGATGGGTCGTTCGCGAATGAGCGTTAGTGATGATGGATCGACTCGTTCGCGAATGAGCTTTTGATGAGTCGTTCGCGATTCGCGAATGAGCCGACTCTAAGAGCCGGCTCTTTTAGTTGAACTTCGGGAGCTGGCTCGCATATCTGAAGAGCCGACTCTATTTTTTTCAAATTTAGCCTATAGAAATTAAATAATTATGTAATAAAAATTGAAATATTATAGTCAAAGTCATTTAAAGAGCCGTTTGTGAGCCAAAGAGCCGGCTCTTTTCAGTGAGCTGAGTCAAAAGAGCCGAATTCCCATCACTGCTATGCGTGCTTTCGAACACCCGCCCAACTCTACCTCTGATTGGCTTACAATGAAATTTTACTCTACCTCAGCCAATCGTCAGCATTTATGGGCTTGTCTCGTGCTCTGCCCACTAACCAAGGAAGAACATTAAAAAAAAAAATATTTGCCTCTCGCTCAGAGATCTAGCTGGTCTGATGAAAAAAAAGAACAGCTTCATCATCTGTTATAGTAACGCGCCGCATTTTTTGGCAGTAACGGTAACGGCGTTATTAAGATGAGAAGAGTAATCAATTAGATTACTCGTTACTGGAAAAAGTAATGCCGTTAGTAACGCCGTTATTTATAACGCCGTTATTCCCATCACTGGTTATGATAGAGAACACAAATTGGTGAATTGCACAAAATGTACAATATTCCACAGAGGTTTTTGAGAGAAAAACCTCTCAGGACAATCTTTTAAATATAAAACGTCACATAAAGGGCAAATCAAATTGTTTTATCTCAGTAATATTTGGGTTGTTAGAGATAGTACTTTCTCTTTAGTAATTAATTGCACTGGGGGAAAATGGTGAAGGATTTACAGTACATTGAAACAATTTTCACTCAGAAATTGCTACTAATTTCACAAATAATTACAAAAATGTAAATTGCAATTACAGTAACTTGTATAAAATGTGAAATTAAATTAAGAAACCTACATAAATAGTGGTTGAACTGTTTTTTAATTAAACTTTAGTTATTCTTGCCTAACCCTAACAAGGCTTTTTTTATTTGACACAATTAAGTTTAAGCAGCAAAAATTAAAAACAACTTTCAAACAATCTCAAATATTAGATATGAACCAATAAAACAAACAAAATCTACACTTTCAGGTCAAAGATCACAATGAAAAAAGGAGAAGGAAAGTCTTTCAAATATCATTCATATGACATCCTTTCAAAACAAGAAACAGATCATATCCTGCAAGAGGAAATAGAATTTACGTTTTTCAGAGAGAGATTTGGATCTGAGCACCAACATTTTAAATACATCGATCTCTAACAGGAAAGTAAAGGATGATTGATAGAAACATTTTGGAGACCAATGAGGGAGATCATGGCGTGAGATGTTTGACCCATTCTGAGCAGACTAAATGCCAAGAACTGGGTAAAGAACAGACAAGCAAAGGAAGTACAATCGTAATTCCGATATTTCCAAACCTTTCTCAAATCCGGCCAAAAGCAAAGTGTGTTCCCAATATAATCCAGATATGCTTTATCATTATTCGCCAAAGCACTAATGCTTTGAACAGTCCAACACTTTGTTTCCAATTGTTATGAAGTCAAGCTTAAACTTTCATTATTCACATTCGTTGTGAAGCTCACACAGGCCGTATCGCTTGCTATATAATGCAATAATCAAAAGTTTAAAAGTGAGTTGAATTAAAATATGTTTTGATGGAAGTATCATATTAAGATGAATGTCAAACAGCCTGTTTATTGCAAGGGCAGAGATGTCAAAATAATAAGTCTGTACGTCAGAGGGAACCTTTCTCAAAATAACAGTGCGTATTAAAAGGACGAGAGGTCACAACTACTGTCTCCTTCTGTTTATTACTTCGGTCATCATCAGTTTAGAAAACCCAAGACATCTTTGATGTGCGGGAAGCACTCGAGTCAGGCTGGAATCTGAAATATGCCAGACAAGACACTCTCTCTGTTTTTCTCACAGAGCCACAGCACACAGTCTGATGGGGGCTGATGGGTTGGTGTGGACACACTGTTGTTGTAGGTTTGCTTTTGCTTGCCTTGACTCCTGGGCAAATATATGTACACATTGTCAGAGAGCAGGGACCAGCAATCACTTTACGGGTCCATGAAATGTAGTAAAAGAAAATATAATGCGAAGGACAAGCGAAAATATGCGATAAAGTGAGCCAACAACTTTGAACTCAGTTATGGTCGTGCGCACTAATGAGGTGACTGTGCCAGAGTTTCAGCGCGAGCCCCACTGAGCATATTCAGATTCATTTCATGTAAAGAAATCAGCTAATTTCTTTCAAGCTATCACATAATTGTATCCCAACCCAATCAAGGAGAAAATCATTTATCTCTCTTGAAAGATCTGTTTGATTTTTAAAGGGACGGTTCACCTAAACTTGTTCCAAACTGGAAATACTCCGTTTTTCAATCAAACACAAAAGGAGATGTTTAGCATAAAGTGCATGATCCTACTTTTCCATACAATAAAAGTGAAGGGCTATAAAGTTTCAGGTTCTATTTATTCGTAAAGGTTATATTTTATTCTATTAGAATCCTATTCTAGTCTTGCAAAGCCATACAACAGCTTTGTGAGAGAGAGACTAAAATGTCACTTTTTAAACCATTTGTTGAATTTGAATCCACATGTTCTGATCCCATTAGTATTAACAGAGATGCATTTTTAAACATTTAATTTGGATATATATATATATATATATATATATATATATATATATATATATATATATATATATATATATATATATATATATTAGTGCTGTCAAAATTAGCGCGTTAACGCATTCGATTAATTTGAAATATTTAACGCGTTAAAAAAAAATAACGCAATTAACGCGGTTGCAGTTTTTTTTATTTCCAGTTGTGGCCTATGTGTGTTCAACGTGCAAAGAAATATGGATAAGACCAAGGAAGGACTTTTAGGCGGAAAGTTTCAGTATAAAACTCTGCCGGATTACTCTTCAGTCTGCCACAAGAAACATTACTCTTCATTTAGTCTGCCACAAGAAACAGCAACATTAAAATCATGAACTCAAATATCATTGTTTCAAAAAAAAAAAAAAAACAATGTCTGTAACAGTGCGTAAATCAGACCTTTCTGTAACGCTAACGTTAATAAGCTTAAGCGAAAATAACGAAATAATTGTGTAGCGGAGTATTTTTTGTACACAGTGCCGCGAACTGTCAATCACTCCTGTGCGCGTGCATCACTGTCCTCCTCGCAGCTGCAGCAACTTGCGCTCTCTCTCTTCATCAAGCTTTAAAACAAAAAGGGGACAAAAAGATCATATTGTCTTTGTGCATAGGCTATAGATTAATTAGATAAATGAATATCTAAATTTGTGCCTTGCCGTCTACGGTATTTTTTTAGAACTTAGAAAAAAGATGCTGCAGCCAATGAGCAGCCAGCGGGGGCTGCAGGACGACTCAACCTCCGCAGACAGTTTGTAATGTTTATCAGACAATAAATACTCAAGATTTTGCTTTAGTATAACTCACAACGAGTTTCACACACCTTCTCCGGCCACGTTGAGTTGTTGACACTTAACAGTGGGAAAAGCGACACATGCGCTATTCACTTGTATAACTTAAGGGTGAATGGGTAATGTAGTTTCTGCTCTGGGTCGGATGAATTAGGAAGCTTGCATTGTGAAGGGCGCTCTGAAAATCGGCAGTGCAGGTAAAAGATTAAAACCTCTATTAAAACAGATGTCCAAATGAGCGTACCGGTACGCTACAAGCACGTTCTGGGCGCACTGAGAGGTGGCAGTAAGCTCAAGAGCTATATTTGGAAGTGGCGGTACTGAGTACTGGTGTGTACAGGCCCACTTAAAGCACTGGCAATGACTATACTTTGGAATTTTTTTGCAGTCCACTTAGAATTCAACATGGAAATCATTTTTGTTTTTTATTGGCATTGATTGTTTTGAAATTCAAATGATACTTACATGCCTGTGTTTTTATTTCTTTAATAAATATGGCTTTCAAGCCAACAGTTAATTTGGAGGATATTGATGGTTTATTGCAGGTATGTTGTAGGTACATGAGAAAATCTGTGTTACAAGTTAAACAAAAATTCCAATAAACAATCATATTTTGAATTTAAATAGTTTCTTTGTCTTGAGTTTACATTAATTATTTACATTTTACATTTACATATCCAAAAAGTTTCAGTCTGTTAATTGCGATTAATCGCGATTAATCGCGATTAATTTAAAAAAAATTGTGCGATTAATTAGTTAATTTTTTTTTATCGATTGACAGCACTAATATATATATATATTAGGGGTGTAACGATACGCGTATTCGTATTGAACCGTTCGGTACGACGCTTTCGGTTCGGTACGCGGTACGCATTATGTATACCGAACGGTTCGTTGGAGTAATTAATTATATTTGAAAAAAAAAAAAAAAAGAGAGAGAGAGAGAGAAATATAATGATATGCGTTCAACAAGGTAGCCCAATAACCCAAACAACGTAACAGGCAACGCCCCTGACACTCCCGAAGAAGAAAAAAACACCATCTTATATGTTTATGTTAGGCTACTCAGCAGGCGCTCGCTCACTCAGTACGCGCTGAAGGCTCGTTGCAAAATAGCCAATGCGTTTAACAGACTAGAAATGAGAAGATCCCCCAATAACCAACAGGTCTGGTGTTTGGGTGCACTTTGGATTCCCTTTAAGCTATAATGGTGATGGCAAGAGAGTGGTGGATAAAAAAACAACGGTATGTCGCATCTGCAACATGACAGGGTACACCAGCGGGATTACAAAAAAAAAAAAAAAAAAAAAAACCCAGCGGGAATATCTGGGATAAATGCGTCAGTACTATCTGGGAAAAGACGAAAAAAAGGAGAAACATGCACGCAGCAAACTATCCCTGCAGCATTTAGACACTATAGCTTACAGGGAATCCAACCCAAACACCAGACCTGTTGGTTATTTTAGGATCTTATATTTCTGGTCTGTTAAATGCATTAGACATTTTGCAACGAGCCTTCAGCGCGTGCTGAGTGAGCGAGCGCCTTAGGGGCCGTTCACATATCGTGCCTAAAAACGCATGGAAAACGCTAAGCGCGTCTTTCTCCTGAGGCGTCTGTCTTTGCTAAGCAACAATGACGTGCTCTCTCCATGAGACGCGGAAATTTCAGCGAAGGATAAATGGATTTGCAGCTCTAAAAATCGCTTGCAGTAGCTCTGCTACTGAATTTATTTCAAAATTGCAATCCATATACAACTATGATCAGCTGTTCCTTCATCTTGGCTGAGCTCTCAACGTTGTTACGGGAAAGGATGAAGCTGATTGGTTGGTTCTTGTCACATGACCCGCGGTGCGCTTGCGGCATTCTGAAAAGTTGAGATGTTTTTACATTTTGCTGTATCTAAAACGTATCGAACCGAACCGAACCGAACCGTGACATCAGTGTATCGTATCGAACCGAACCGTGAATTTTGTGAACCGTTACACCCCTAATATATATATATATATATATATAGACACACATACACACTAAAACTTACAATATGCATCTAAAACAGAAGTATTTATTTAGCTATAGAAATGTAATCAAACTATAAAAAAAAAATGCATTACATACATTCAATTAATCTAATAATAATAATAATAATAAAAGATATTAAATCCATTCATTCAGCATTCTATAAACCTAAAATAATTCAGAACCATTTACCGTTGAACTCCAAACTTGTTAATACATTAAATCTGTTTGTTGGAGATGTTGTCAATATGTTTATTAATGTACTCTAAAGTCTCTATGCAAAAACAAAAATGCATGTGTGTGACCACTTCATTTTACTAATAAATTCACATCATATATTCAGGAGTCACATTGCAGCTGGTTTCAAGACACATCTGGCAACACTGTAGTGAGTAAAGAGGAAAGTCAGTCATAAATGTTTGGAAGAGCATGAGAATGAGTAAAGGAAGACCATTTTCATTGTTGGGGAACTATCCCTTTAACAGAAATCTTGTTGGGCCAGACTTCTTCTCTTTAAGCTCCTTCATATGCTCTTTAAACCTTGCCAGGAAAGCTATCAACACAAGGCGTTTAGCCCACAGAAATGAGTTGGGACCAGGCTTAGCTTGTTTGTCACTGCCACTTTGAGCAAAGTCACACAACTGTGTTGCTCATGAGCACAGACCAAAGGTTAGGGACACACCTGACCAACCCGTCACATACTACAGTCTTCATGGGAACACCGAGAGGAGCTGTCAACTGGAACAGCTAGTGCATACGGGCCGACCTTCTACAGCTATGGCCAAGCAGAGAGACATCACATTCTGTAGCATGATGAATCACTGCCTCTCTGGCATACGTTGTGAAGGGCTTTTGATTACAGCAATAAAGTGCTCTCTGGAGAATTACAGCACTGAATTCCCATAAATACGAAGGGGAACATATTGTCAGCGATGGCTAAAATTGGTTCTAATGATTCCCTGACTTGCTGTGTACCTTCGACGACAAACTAGTTCAGGAGGGAACGGGTGGCAGAGATGCCATGTCTGTACATCAACAGAAGGAAATGGTTTACAAAACCCTTGTCATCCATGACATATTTCGTGATATACCTTAAGGCAAAAATATTTAATGAAATAACAATACTAATAATTAAAAGGGAACAAAGACAAAATTCCCACTTGAAGGCTTCAAGAAATATTTGCATGGATGGGAATCATTGCTATATTCAATGCAGGATCAGTTAAACACATACTGGGACATTAATCAAGCGCAATCAAACTCCCCCTAGTGGTTATAGAGGCATTCACATCAACAACTTCTAATAAAAAAATATATTATTAGACTGTGAATATGGTGGAGTCCAAAAGCCTAAAAACTTGTGATTTAAAACACAATTTAACTAAGAAATTAAATGGCCAAAAATGAAGACAAATAAAACTTTATAAATGAAATTTTCCTCTGTGGTTTCAGACTAGACGTCACTGTACAGGTATGTATGGGTATATGACAAATATTTGTGCACCAATGTCTGTCATGCAAGGATGTGTGCCTTTGTGTCTTTCTTTGTATTTTAGGTTGAAGCTATTTGACCTTTTTAAATTTATGACAGTATAGGCTTCACGCACATAGACTCATCATAGACTCACAGGCATTTCCTGACCAGCACTAGCTGGTATCTATAGACACACTGCTTTGCTTCTAGCTGAAGTCGAACCCGTAAATCAGCTTCAACAGAACTGAACACGACTAATTAAAAATGTCAGCCGTCCATTTGCAAACATGCATTTTTTTTTTTTTTTTTTGTAATAAAAGCTAACCCTGACTAACTGCAATGTTTCCATATGGTTTTAATTAAAGCATAAAAATATGTAACAAATGTGTTTTGTATCCAGTCGTCATCACTCTGTTGCTATGAGCTGAAGGGCAGATAAATGCCACAGACAGTAATACATTATGAGAGTAATGGGCCCCTGGTCTATTAATAGAGCAAGGTTTTGCATCAATAGTGTCAGTGCAGAGTTCATCAGCCTATTTTCATCTTTTTATGTCAACTGTTTGACATAACAAAAAAGACCTCCAACAATAGCTTGCTCTATTCTTTTTTTATTCTATCTGTTTTCTTTTTATTTATTTGTTTATTTTTTTAAAGCCCTTGCCATGTGTACCGCGTTAAGCTAACTGAGACTTGTTATAGCACTTGTATATCATTGCACTTTTGTTGATTTTGTTAATTTTCCTAATTTTTAAGTCGCTTTGTAACTGTTAAATGACTAAATGAAAATGTAAACTCTGCATTACAGCAGAGTGCACTTTTTCTTGTCTGATGATCAAGATTGCATGGGGTTAAATCAGAGATGATGGTTAAAAAGCAGGGGTTGCTGGGAGCCCATGTTTATCTTCTCTTTTGTGTCTGGGTCATGAGGCCTTATGGATGCTCACCTAGTTGGCAGTGAATACTAGCTATAATTCCCAACATCCAGGCTCCATTCAGACAAGAGCTGGAATTAAAAAAAAAAAAAAGCTCTAAATGGCCGTTGGGAGTCATGCACTGCTCCGAATTTAGATGACTCAAAAAAAAAGCCTAGATTCACATAACTAAATTCCTATTAGAGCCTGGTTTGTCATAATGTTCGTGCGGAGCGCTACTAGAGCTTGATTTATAAAGATTTGTGGGTCTTATTTAGCATATTATTCTGGACAATATCACCACAAATTTATAATTAAAAACATGTTTCATTACTTGACTCGGTATATGAATGCCGAAAAATTAAGATTCATTTGTTGATAGTCTGGCAAACTGTCATTTGTGTCAATCATTTATCACTAAAGTACTGATAAGACAGGATGGAGTGCATTTTTATTTTGATCTGTGCATTTTATCATACTAAGTGTCCAATATCAGGTTTCCCGCCAGTCATTCTCAAAGAAATCTAAAACTGGAACGAAATGTCTTGGACCAAGCCAGTGCTGCAAGCACATTTGCAGATCATAACATTTATGGTACAATAACTGCAAGGGTATTAATTCACTTCTTTTAATCATATGAACCAGGCGTTCATTTATCAAAACAAATCCCATTAAGAAGTTGGCTTTTAACTGTTGGACTTGTCCTTTGTCTGAAGTCATGGCTCATATATGGCAACTGGGGTCCAAATTGTGGAATACTGAGAACAACAATTTGACAAACAAAACATGCCAATATGCAAACTAAGCAATGTGATAGTTAAAAACAATGACCATACATTTTTCAAGGTTTCCAGAATGTTTTCCATATTGGTTAAACATTAAACCAAGCTATTAAATCAGGTAACAACATGCAAAACAATAGATGATGAGAAGTTCAAATATAAATATAAAACAGCTCTACAGAAGACAATACCATTATTCACCTTACCTCAATTCCTTTGTGTTCTCATACAATCTTTCTGTTCTAATTTCTGCTTTTTAAAACTAAATTTGTGTAGAAAGGAACATTAACCAAGATTAATAAATATGGTTAAAGTATTATTCTTTGTTAGTTCAAATTAGCTATCACATTAACTAAAATAAGGTTCTGGTAACATTCAAGAGTTCACGCAATACTTAACAGAATGAGAGTGCAATTATTTGAATAGTCAAATACAACAAAACAATAGACCACAAAGATTGCAATATCAAATATTTCACTGAATATTAAAATACACAAAAGCTATTTTTGCAAACTCAGTATTACATAATTCATTGAGAGCTGGGGAGACTGATTTGATCATGTCGTTTGCGATCCTTTATGCAAGTGGAGGGATCCACAAACGGTTTGGTGGTATGAAAAAGTTAAAGAAAACTGATAAAATCATATATAGGACTGGATAAGAACTTCAAATCAAATGCTTAGATTTTACATGCACTAGATAACATTATTTAGCTCACATTAGAGAAAATAAAAGCCTGGAATAACATCAAGGGCAAGACTGAGAGAGAGAAACAGACCCGATAAGATAAATCAAAAATAGGTTTACAGTATGTGGATTGAGATACCAGTAAAAAGTGCACTTTACCAGTTAAAAATCCCCTTTAGAAGACTGTATTTGCCTGTAAAATAACACTTGCAAAGGTTAATTCCAATACCGACAAACCACTCATGTAATTGTGAGTTCCTCAAGTAAGTTAAAGGTGTCAGATCTGTGTTTTTTTTTCTTTCCTTTTCTTTCCCTCTTTTGTACCAGGGACATTTTTACATCTTCTATTTTTGTCACACAGACAGCTGTGTAAAGCCTTGTACTGCTCAGGATCTTATTCAACAGGTCGGAATGACAGGCCGTGTTAATCTGAAACCCCGAACCAGATTATTTTCAAATATAATGTGCAGTCAGATTAATTCTGCCAGGCGTTAACCCTTTTTTCCGATTTGCTGTGATTCCTGATTGGGCTCCTGGGAGATAAACCGATTTACCGTATAAAATATAATTGCATCCACACTGAATGAGGTGTGATCACATCCCGCATTCTAGCGAAAACTCAATAACCAATTTATTGCAATTAATGGGTAACTGTGTTAAACAAAACTTGAGTCTGACAAGCGCTGTGCAAATCCAGGAAATGATACATCCTCATTTATTTGTAATTATGCTGTATTGCTCCCAGATGCACTGCATTATGGCCAATCCATCAGGGGTTCTCCGACTGAGCTGGGGTTTGTTGTCCACCAGTGACACGTTCACCTTTGGTTTCTGTTTACCTTGGCCTGGGCGAGCGCACAACTGTCTGTGTGACATCACTAATGCGGGGCGAATCCTGACCATGGGCCACTAGTGGCTGCTAAGAGTGTCAGTGGATTTCTTTCTTTAATATCAATGAGGAGATGTGGGTTTCACCCTCTTGGAAATCTAAACTCACCATTTCAACATCCGCATGATGAAGGGCATGCCGTATCCGAAATAATAAGTTAAAATACAATCAAACTTGAGAAATTATCATGTTACCGGTCTTACAAATATGCCAACCAACATTAAGACTTTCCTTACCAAACAAGACCACAGTGAGCGCTCTTTCGTCCTCTAAACCAGCGGTGATGGCATCTGCTCAGAATCTGTATTTTCAGTCCAGCCGTGAATGGAGGCTTTGTGTGGTTTGGAGGAAACCTGCTCTCTGGGAAGTGTCAGAAGGGTAGTACTTACATTGTTATCTGAAGATAGAGGCCAGAAATGGTTTCCAGACTGCTGCAGTTCTTTAGCAGAAACACTGGACTGATCTGCAGACATGTGCAGCGCTGAACAAGTTTATATATAAATAAAGACATTATAATTATTAGGTATTATATCGAACTGTAGGCTCAAATAGAAATAAACTTATACGGGCATGTTCGTGCCAGCCAAGTTCATTCCATTTAATGCTTGCTTGAACCAAACCTGGTTCAGAATGTCACTCTAACAGAATAGACCTCAGATTGCCAGCATGTTGGCAGCCCTGGCACTAGTTCAGTTCTTTTAACCTTTACCTTCGGAGCACAATTGTTCTCAGAGCACTTAGTTGAGAAAGCAAATACTTTCCCTTCAGTTTGGGACAAATGGAGCTGAGATCAGAAGTAATAGCAAGCTCTTTCTTCAAGTATAGTGCATTAGATATAATAGGCATTTATATTGAAAACAGCATCAAAAAACATCAGACAAAAAAAAAAAGCTTTGTGTAAAATGAAATTAATAAAAAAACATACTTTTTATAAAAATGTACATGATTAAACATAAACAAATAAAGATTTTATTTTAAATGATTTAATAAAGCAAGGAAATTACATTGATCATAAAATACTTCCTTACATAACTTACATAATATTTTACTGTATTTTTGATCAAACAAATGCAGCTTTAGTGAGCACAAAATAAGTATTTCAAAAACATAAAAAAAGCCCTAACCAATCCCAAACTTTCAAACGGTACTGCACATAAACATATAAATTTGTCTGAGACAATCCAAGCAGTCTGTGCACTTCTCCAACAGGAAACTAGTGTTAGGCTTACATGTAAACTGTGCTGGATTGTTTTTATTTGGTTTGGTTTAGTTTTCTTTTTAGGATTAGAATATTTGAAATTTGTTTCAAATAAACAGTTGTATATAACTTTTCACAAAAAAGTGAAAATGACATCTATGAATAGTCCCTACAGACAGCTTGGAAGTTCTTCTACTAGTCCCAGGAAGAAGAAATGGTTTTCACAGAATTTCTTCAAACAAGACCCCTAGGGACCCTCTCAAAACAATCAAACACACGTTTCATCACCATCCAAAAAAAAAAAAAAGAATTTCTAGCTGAACAAGCTTGTACACAATTCTTGTGTAGCCACAGTGAGCTGATAGAATGTTTAAGGTTCACTTGAGCTTGATGAGGCCTATTTATGTGGTGCCACATGTAAAGAATGCCACATGGTACCACAATACATGGTACAAAGCTAGCAGAGTAACCTTTCTGTTAGTTCCCTTATTAACCCACAAAATATGGAACATTGCCCTTATCTGACAAATGTAACTGGAATGAAGGTTTGTTTTGCTTCATCGGTAAAATCCAATGGCTTGCAATTTGACTCCTCATTGTTGATTTTATGATCTAACTGAATGACTTAAGACAAAATGATGCATATTTTTCACCCCAGAATCGAAGATTTCATGTCCTTGTTATCTGCCGTGTCACAGAAGTGTCAGATCTGATCCCAACAGCAGACATCACAGGTTTGAATTAGAGCTGAGACTGCAAAACACTCCAGTCTAGACTTACAGTGATGGAATGTCGCTTGACTCACACACACACACACACACACACACACTGTCTCTGCAAACACACACATACATACACAGACAGAAAAAGTGAGCAAACAGCGAACCGACGCTGTGATGAATTCGGGGATTTCATGCTTATTCACTTTTGCTCTGAATGTCCGTCTTCAACTAACGAATCGCCACAAAATACGGCCCTGGCGAGACTGTTTTATGGACCAGAGTCAAGATGTCTTTCCTACATGTAGAAAAAAACCCTCGGCAGTCAACATTTAAGGCTTTGACAGTAATTCTTGCTCAACTGCAGAGAAAATTTAAACAAATCCCTCAGAGAAATGGTAAAAACCTGAAACTGATAACTCCAAGCTTCAAATAACGTGAAATCATGGCCTTTGCCATCTCAGTCATACAGTATCTTCACGACCACAAATGAGCTTGAGTATCGATACACCAGCACCATGGACGTGAAACTGACTCTGATTAAAGACTCTAGAGATTACAGATTAAGGCTTTGTGTTTTGGGCCTGACGTAATGGGCCAGACAATCTTCTTTATCAGTCCTGCGGTGTCCAGCATGCTAGCGCTACTCATCTTGAGGGGTAATTTAAACCTGCCGCTTTGAAAGCCCATTCATCAGAGAGGCACGCGAACAGTCCGGAGCAGGGCCAGATAGGGGGCCTGCATGTTAAAAGCACTTTTCGACTGCCTCAAATACCACCAGATTGTTCTGTAAATAGTTAAATTATGCAAATGGAAGGGGTATCTAATCTCTCTGGAGTGACCATGCACAAGTAGTGTGATGGCATGATCAAAGTTTGAGAGTGTATGTCTCTCTTCTTTAGAGAAAGACTGGCTAAAGACGGCAGATAGCCTCCTCTGACCCCCCAGGAGAACAATCAATCAGCCGCTGTTTTATCTGGGCCGAGGTGACGGTGAAGATGAGCAAGGCAGCCAAACCTTAAAGGGGTCAAGAACTGAGAAATCAAATTTCACTTAATCTTTTCACATATGACAGGTCAATGTACTATAAAAACATCCTGTAAGTTTCAAAACTCAAAACTTTCTCGTTAGCTTTTATTGAAACGACTAGTTTTGGAATGTGCCACTTTATGATGTAATAGTGTAGCTAAGCTCCGCCTTCGCAGGAGAAGAGCAACACCTGCTTCTACATTGCTGCCTCTTTAGCCCTGCCCACTGATATACGCTTGTAGTAGGAGGAGAGGAATTACTAGAGAGACACTAACCCAGGATTACTCCATCAACAGAACCATACAGATGACAAGATATGACAGATGACAAGATTACAAGACACTGTCTAGTGTAAGTAAAAAAAAAAAAAAAAAAAAAAAGACGTTGGATTGCCTTCCTTGTGATCTTAACATAGTATCTAGATCGGACGCGAGCAGATGCTTTGACATGTCACGAATCCAGACAAAATCATTATAATGGCTTGTGTTGTCTATAGTCGCATTACGCCTCTCGCATCTGGTCTATATACAAAAACTGCAAAGAGCTACACATCATGTCAGTCGAACACTGCCTGCTTTATTTTTCTTACAAGATAGTATTATGCAGGCTTTTCAGAGAGACTGAAAGTAAACAATGCAGCACTGAGTCTGACTTGAGTGGATCCAATAGTAATTTCGCAACACATAAGTGTGAGTAAACATCTTTTTACCATTATTTCATTCTCTTTTCCAGACCATTTGATTAATATATACTGAGTATTTATATGTTTTTAATCCAGATGACCCATGTTGTTTTCAGAATATGCCACAGCAGCGTACATCTGTTATTTTAATAAGCAGTACTGTTAGCCAATCATAACAGTGGGCGTTAACTTGCGAGTCTTGAATGAACCCTGCCTATAAAAACAGACCTCTGTAGAGTTCTGTAGAGAGGCCCAAAAACAGGATAAAAAAAAATAGCCTATTACTTCTAAATTATGATATTACACTAACATTATAAGTGAACCTCACAGCACATTCTGAAATAATAGAAAATTAAATAAAACAATATTCGGGGGGGGGGGGGGGGGGGGGGATGGGCACAAAGAGGAGGAGGGGGAGGAGGAAAAGAGCAATCTCGGCCTATTTCATCATCCATCATCCTCATCCATTTCCGACACATATTTGACCTGTTTCTGAAACTTTCACTCATTAAAGGTTTTAAAGTTCTACCAATCCAGACCTGCTAAGACCCAGACTAGAGCTTGAGGTCCAATTTAAGACCAAGCTCAAACCCCAAAACCAGAATAAGACATGTTAGCCCCAAAACCAAGTGGGAGTATCACAAAGATTTTTTTTTTTAATATTCCATGCTGCCGCTCAATTAATATGTGGTAATACAATTGCATTTTTAATAGCAATAAAAGTAGCTAAATGCTTTTCAAAATGGTTTAGATGTAGTTTTGAATGTCACAGTGCAGGTCATCAACACACCTGTCAAAAACCTGACTGCAGAAAATACAAGTATACAAGTAAACACTTTTTCTTAAACCTCACAAAGATAATGTATTACTCTTATGTATCATAGACCACTGTTGTATAAGTAACCGTAAAAAAATAAATAAAAAAAATAACAATAATAGTTTGTTCACTGAAGACCCCAGAGATCCTTCCTAATTTCCACCTCAATTTCGACACCTTTGGAAGGGGAGAAAAGCGATTCAATCTCACACAAGCATACCGAGAGTTCTCTTTCTGCTGTCTCTGTCTTCACTTACCTGCATTACCGAAAAATCCCTCAACCCTTCTGCTCTCCCCCTGAAGAGGTAATGGATTGCAGCATCGGGAATAGTTGAAGGATAAAACGAAATAGACTGGGACAAGGTTCTGACATGTACTTGGGAAAAGGATTTCAACAGGTCTGAACAGAAGCAGACTTTGAGCAAAGAACAGTTAAAGTTATTTCTTGCCATTTGCTTCGGAAATTGCTAAAAATGTAAATATAATTGGTCAAAAAAAGATTTCTTAAACTATTTAAAAATGATTTATTATTTTACAATATTTAAACATTTTTGAATACATTGTAAACATAAAAAAGTTTAATTGAATGTAATTATATTAAAGTTAAACTTGATACACAAGTGCCCTCTACTGTTAAAATAAGAAACCACATTATCTGTACTTCATCAACAGCTTTTTTTTTTTTACCACTTCATATTGTGAAAACAAAACAATCCCATATGGCACCATGATCACATTAAACATGCTCAAGTAGCAAGATCAAATCAGAAAACTAAACCTATCACATCTGAGTGCTAATGACAGCAGTGGAGTCAGGATGGTGTTTGTGTTGTAAAGATGAGCTATGTGTGGCTCTCCAGGGCTATAAAGGCCTGGGGAATATGAATGTAGACGTCCTGTCTGCTGTGGAAGTTTACTATCAGTCAGAACCAGGAGACTGTCAGTGGGGTCTGAAACCCAAAGGGGGTGTGAAAGTGTCAGGGTACATTCCCTGAGCCCAGTTTGAAAGAGCTGCTTCACAAGCACATTTGATTCTAATCTTCATCTCCTTTGCTTCCAAAAGGACCTTAATGAGATTAAAGTATAAAAACTGTGAGCCAAATCCAATGAACTGGCACAACTAAATTATCTTTTGAATATTTTAAGTGACATAATGCATTTTCTCCACAGAAATCCCCAGCCTAAAAAGATTTGATGGGATCAACTCCAACAGCTCCCAGCTTCAGTCTCTGTGCCTTTAGAGCTATTATGGCTCAGTTTGAGTCACCTCTTAATGCTGTTAATACCATTAAAACGTTTTCTCTTTTTTTTCTAAATCACAGATGTCTGGATGTATTTATTTATTCATTTTTACTATGGTTTGGATGTTTTAGAGTAGTGTTTCTCGATTGGTTGTGCTTATTATTGTTTATATATTATTATATTTATTTTTAAACTTTATTTATAAAAGAGATTTATTATTTTGATTTATTAATATATATGGTATTAACAAGTTTATACTTATAACAATTTATTTATAAGATGTTCTAACTATAAATTGTTATTAAAAATGCATGCATATGTATAATGGTTATACATTTTAAACCATGTATTATAAAATATAAAAAAATATTTTATAACAACAACAAAAACAATGCATTAAAATATGAATAATATAAATCTGTAAAATTATATGCAATATTTTAAACGTTATATCTTTCATATTTTTATATGCATTTAATGCTTTTTAAATATTTCTGAATTTTTCATTGAATCGTGACCCACCAATTGAGAACCACTGCTTGCAGAAATCACTCCTCCATAACAGTACAAGATATTTACCAGCAGATGGCACCATTACCAAACACAAATTGTGACGATGGTTCCCAAACTGCTAAACATTTTTCTCTTTGAGGTAACTGGGACAAATACCTGGCAAACTATCAGTGCAGCTCCTCTAGTAGCATAATTGAGTGAGAACACATGGGTACTAGCTAGTCAAACGCAAACAATTAAGAAAACATCAACCCGTTTAAAAAATAAAATCCTTGTTCTATCTTTTAAAAGATTTGAGTGGGAGGAAAGAGGCATTATAGAGCTTGATCATGATAGAATACGAGGATTGCTTTGGGCAGTGCTTTAAGATGGTGTGTAAGTGGGCGAGCGCATAATTGGAAGTGTGTGATCTTGTATTGCGTTCCTGTAGCACACAGATCCTAAAGAACGAATCCTTTTTTAACGAATCACTAATATGCTTAACAACACCACACATGCTCTCTGTCAGGGGATATACGACATTGAGTGGACATTGCATGAACCACAAAATATGCTCTGTTCTAATACAGAATGAGATGGCATAAAAAGCTTGTTTTAATGAATTACTGTGGAAGTCTGGGTCTTTATTAATGAGTAAAAATAAACTATGCATTGGTATGAGGCCCAGTGCCTTTGTTGTTTAATGAAAGTGTCTGTTTCATTATGAATATCAGTTCCCCCTCTGGTTTGAGCCTGAAGACAGTATGATGATGATATTATTCCAGAAGACTGCCTTCAAATGAGACAAGATGAAAGGAAAAAGAATCATTGAACAAAAGCTCAGCATTCTTTTGTTTTGAGAGCTCTTAACATGACAGATCGAGTATGAGGCAAGCAGCAATCTATTCCATTGTTGCCTCAGAGAATAGAGCACATCTAAAACAGTTCCAAAACCCTCAAGAATCAGTTTAATCAGGATTTGTTCCTTAAACATTCCAAAAATGCATCATCAAATACGTGTGTGTTTGCATATGGCTCCTTGATGTGTATTGTGGACGAGTCAGTAGAAGCTCCATGTTAAAAATGTTCTCCAAAAATATTTGTGCTCGATTGCTGCCAAGTTGATTTAGCCCAGAGCCCAGACAGAATTCCCAGTGTTCTGTCTGGGCTACACAAGCTTGAATTTCATTGGCTTGAAGCTGCATCTTACGCCAGCCTCAGACATCATTCATTTTCGACAGTCCAACTTCCCTGCTCTGATCAAGTCACACAGGTACAGTAACTTGGCTCTGGGGTTTTGGCAATTTGCTTGATATCTCTTGACATTTAATATAAAATCAAGACACGACTAGGGCTCTAGGATGACAGAGTGTGGGACGCTATGTGAAATGGGGACCAAACAGAAGCCTCTGCCATCCGGTGAACAAATGCACAGGTGGTGAACGATAATCCCGCTATGGCTGTCCGAAACCTAAAGCAGACAGTTTGAGTGCCCAGTCAATGACTTTGTCATTTCATTGCATCTAATTAATAAAATATTGATATGACTAATATTTATTTTTCCATCTGAAGTGGAGTCAACATATTTTTTATAAATATCAAAGACAATAAAAATAATTTAAGATAAAAAACATTAAATTAAAATAATTTAAAATACATGTTAAATTAAATAACATTTAAAATTGATGTGTTCATTATCTTTTAGCTGCTGCTTCAGATGTTACATTTATATATTCTAACAAGAATGGCAGACACGGGATAATGACGTATCATAGTGAAGTATACATAAAAACTGACCAAATTGCAACTTACTGTAACAGACAGGATGTTATGCAGACACTGGATGTTGATGTGTCTTGTTGCTTCCTGTACATGTGCAAAGACTTCTCAGCAAATATTTTTCAGCTTCTGAACACAGCCGAGGGCTAGAGCTCACCTTTCAACATCGATGTTGCATGCTGGATTATTTAATTATTTAAAAACATCACATTATTAAAAATAAATAAATGCCAGCGTGACTATGTTTGCGGTCAGGCTGTTTATAAGCGTTGCCACTGCACTAGCAAAATTATGAGAATATCAAAATATAATCTCAGCATTTTTAGGCTTTGTGCGTCATCAGACCACCCAACTGCATTCTATTTATCGCTACCTCATCCTCATCTTCTATCTTTTTAATGAGACGTTTTTCTTGTAAATGTGGCCACGATCAGGTCAGTCAAAGGCCACAACTGCGCTTCCTTGATCGAAAGAAGGTTCTGCAGATTCCAGCTGCTTCAGAGAGCTGTGATCTAGAGATGAAACCAACAAAGGAAGAGGTTTTGGCAAGGGAGCATGACAGCAGGGATCCATATTGCGCATTCCAGTCAGGGGAGCTTTATGTTTGTCTATAAAACCTCCTGGAGTGTTGGAAGAGGAAGGGAGACTGAGCGAGCAACAAGGGAATTTTCTATACAGTGACACAGTGGATGAAAAGAACGAAAAGAGACACTATTTCTCTCTCATTTGTTCTCTCTTCTGTAAAACCACAAATCTGAATATTAACTCATATAAAACCCCACATACTCAAATTCATCCTTTCTCAAAGATGGGTTACTCGATTTCCCAAAAAGAGGTGAGAATAGCTGCAGTTGTCCACTGGGACCGTTCTGTAGGATTAACCAGTATGCACTACTGAGCTGCCAAATGAACGGGCCAAATTAGCAGCTAACTGAAGTTTCTGTGGCACAGCTGATTTGCTACAGTATTTTAATTAGTTTGCAAGAACCTAGAGAACTCGCGACCAGAAGAAGGTCAAGCAATCCATCTCAGCGAGGACAAAAAAACACATTTACGAATAGCAGTTCTCAATTTCATTTTAGTGCCTTAGACATGACTTCATCAAACCAAAATTTCCTCAGGGAGACGTTTACAACTGACGTTTAAAACTGTTTGATGGCATGTGACCCAACAGGCCTAAATGAAAAAAATCCCCCCCCCCAAGTGTTTTCCTCTTGTCTCAATTCCTGAGACTGGTCCAACACTCTTTCTCAGTTGATATCTCCCTCTCTGTTTTACTGTCTAGATGTTGTTTGGAAAAGTAAATTATGTATTATAAGGGATACTTATTGGCATAACTTGGGGCTTCAGCAGCTCGGTACATGTGTTTAGCCCCACAACATCCTCTCATTTCAAGGCTAAAGCTTGTCAGTTTGGTCAGTTTTAATGCTGCGACTCTGTAAACTCTGTCAAGGTGACTCTGTCAGAGTTTTTCAGTTGAAATGAGATGAAAAGAGAAGGTTTTACACTGCCCTTGTGCAGTACTCAGGCAGAAACAATCACTTAAAAGACCCAAAATAAAGTCTAGAGCATTTCTGATCAGAATCTTTATGACATAGCATTTAGACTGTTAGCAACTTAAGCTATTAACAAAAAACAAGTATTTAATCTTGAAAATAAATCAAATGTTTATCATACCATAATATAATTTTAACAGTTGCTCATGCATCTTTAGTAGTCTTCATTATTGATGCATTGTGAATGGCTCAAACGCAATTAATATAGCACTGTTAATGACTCATATGGCCTGATTTGTCTTAATGGTTAGATGCTAGCGACGTCCTGTTGATTAGTGCAAGGATTATGTTTGCTAGATGTATGGAGTTCATTGCCCATCTGCTTTATGTGGGTTTTTAATCCTTGTGTGGGTGATCACATTGATTTGTGAAAATGGCTATACAGGATGCAAGCATCTGAATGTGAATAACGAAGCCTCCTATTAAAGTAGAAGAATGAGATGACTATTTTACTGCAGTATCTTACACCAATGATGCAATGATCCTTTGGAATTGGAATTGCTGTTTACTCTACTTACATGCATGTAATGTCCTAATGCCTAAAAAAATTATTTTCCACTGGGGCTGGTGCCGGTGCTCGGTCCAAGAATGGCACTCATTCAGAAGCTTGCGTTTCTACTGGTATGGAACAGATCTTTATATGTCAACAACTTGTGACTGGAATCGCTTATCTCCTCTTGCAGAAGGAGAGCATTGATCTGTTCTGCCAACCACTGCTGAACTGACATTAATTGTTGTGTTAATAATTAACTATGATCTGGACACCGGCCCAGGACTTTGAGTGTAAAAGCACAGCAAAGTACTTAATGTAACAGTAAGTCAGCAATTTTGAATTTCCTTTAATATTTTTGTGCAGTTTTTGCCATTTTCAGGTCTCGTACTTTAACAAACTCTCCCTACAGTTTTAATCGGATCCTCTTCATATTTGGTGAGTGTAATAACCATAGTGTAATAATTAGTTATACGCTGTAACAAACTCCTCCTAAAGTTTTAATGGCATAAACATTATATTTGGTCAGTCTAATACATAAGATGATCTTGAGTTTTTGGTCCATGGGGGCCAAACGGCAACTTTTGGGTCTCTCTCTTGCAGAGATGGGACCAAGTCACACATGTGCAAGTCTCAAGTAAGTCTCAAGTCTTAACCTTCAAGTCTCAAGTAAGTCCCAAGTATTTTTTTCTTGGGCAAGTCAAGTCAAGTCAAGTCACAAGCTAT
This sequence comes from Carassius auratus, assembly GCF_003368295.1. Classification (NCBI taxonomy): domain Eukaryota; kingdom Metazoa; phylum Chordata; class Actinopteri; order Cypriniformes; family Cyprinidae; genus Carassius; species Carassius auratus. The sequence goes on along the minus strand of NW_020524066.1, from coordinate 16,288 downwards.
GTCAAGTCAAGTCCAAGTCAAGTCACCTTAATATTGTTATTTTACCTGCAGAATCTGATCTTAATAAAGTTAAAAGACAAGATATAAGTAACTGTCAGTAAATTAAAATAATTTGGATTTGCATTGTATATACTCATGTTCAGTAAAATACATCATGGAATCAAACAAAATTGTAACTTCCTAAAATGTATTTATTTTTCACTTCTGCCAACAGTGTTTGAAATGTTTTACATTTTCAACATTGAGTCCATAAAACAAATAACAGCTAAACATCCAACAGACTCCTCTCTGAACACCTCTCTCTCTCTCTCTCTCTCAAACACAGTTTACATACAACATTAAACGGTTACATTTCTCCTCTCTCTTTCTCTCTCTCAGAGTATAGAATATAAATATGACGTATTTTCAGTTGTTTCATACTTTTTTTGTTATGTACAGTACAGACCAAAAGTTTGGACACACCTTCTCATTCAAAAAGTTTTCTTTATTTTCATGACAAATTGTAGATTCACACTGGAGGCATCAAAACTATGAATTAACACATGTGGAATTATATATGGAATTATATACATAACAAAAAAGTGTGAAACAACCAAAAATATGTAATATTCTTGGTTCTTCAAAGTAGCCACTTTTTGTTTTGATTACTGCTTTGCACACTCTTGACATTCTCTTGATGAGCTTCAAGAGGTAGTCACCTGAAATGGTCTTCCAACAGTCTTGAAGGAGTTCTCCGAGAGATGCTTAGCACTTGTTGGCCCTTTTGCCTTCTGTCTGCGGTCCAGCTCACCCCTAAACCATCTCGATTGGGTTCAGGTCCGGTGACTGTGGAGGCCAGGTCATCTGGTGCAGCACCCCATCACTCTCCTTTTTGCTCAAATAGCCCTTGATGCCTTCAGTGTGACTCTACAATTTTCATATTCATGAAAATAAAGAAAACTCTTTGAATGAGAAGGTGTGTCCAAACTTTTGGTCTGTACTGTACAACAAAAAAGTATGAAACAACTTAAAATACGTCATATTTATATTCTGTACTGTATATATATATATATATATATATATATATATATATATATATATATATATATATATATATATATGCACTTCTCATGATTGGGTAATCGCGGCAGCTACATTAGTTTTTCTGATTAATTGTTTTGCTCTATGAGAAAGACAAGGTAACAAAATATTTGGGGCTTATGTCCCCTTAGCCCAGCCCTAGCGCCGCCCCTGGAATGCGTTTTTTTGATTGCCTGCTAGCGGATCATTAGGGGCCGTTCACATCACGTCTTTTGCGCGCGCAAGTTCGTTATTTCCAATGTAGGCGCGCGGTATGCGACAATAACTAACCAATCAGCTTCATCCTTTCCCGTATCAATGTTGAAAGCTCAGCTAAGATGAAGGAACAGCTGTTCATAGCTGTATATGGATTGCCATTTTGAAACGAATTTAGTAGCAGAGCTACTGCGAGCGATTTTTAGTGCTGCAAATCCATTTATCCTTTGCTGAAATTTCTACGTCTTCATTGAGAGAGAGCGTGTCATGGATGCTTAGCAACGACAGACGCCCCAGGAGCACTTCTGTCCGAGCGCTTTGGAAACAAGGAGAAAGCGGCGCGACTAGCGTTTTCCACGCGTTTTTAGGCGCGAACTATTGAAGACAAAAGCGATGACCCTCGGTACCTCTCAGGCTGACATGTTGATGTGATGTGATATCTGATTTAAGTGGGCGTGGTGTGTGTAAGGTAGAGAGGGCATGACTGATGATAGTGTCCTGATCCAGTCACGACGCTATTCTCAGCCTGTGCTCCAGCTGAGTAATCAACTTTATTTAAAAAAATAATTTATATATTTTATATTCAAACTGAAAACATGATGTGATTAACACTCAAGTCATTCAAGTCATCGTGTCTCAAGTCAAGTCAAGTCCCGAGTCTTTAACTTCCAAGTCCGAGTCGAGTCTCAAGTCCTAAAAATAGCGACTCGAGTCCAAGTCACCAAGTCACAAGTCCCCATGTCTGCTCTCTTCAATCCAACATGGAAGTGACTTAAACTGCAATTCACTGACTGAAAGTTAGAGACAGGTTTCAAAAGAAAGTGCACTATAATTTTATAAATAAATTTGTTTTTGGGGTCACAGAAGGCGATAATGTAGTTTTTTAGACTTCAGATATGCCGTTTGCTATTAAAGATAACATCTATTTGAAAATTTGCTTCAACATTTTCAGAGATGTGAGCTCCAGGGCTTCAGCGGAAGTTCAGCGATCAGAGCATCCTTACCTTGGCCAGTTCTTCTGAAATTTGCTGTCATCTCTATATAGTGGTTAAACCTGAGATATAATTTGTTTTGGGTAAAGCTAACAGGTATTAATCTATTATTTATTTCAGCAATAAAGACTCTTATATCGAAAGAGACTGAAACAGGGTTGTAAACAAGGAAGTTATTTTTACATTCAACAACTTGAAAGACACCGCCAACAAATGCAGTGAGCAGCACGGTCATCAGAAATCACCTTTAGAAGAAGAAAGGATAGTACAACAAAGATATCGCTTTCCCCAGTGGTCATTCAAACTAATATTCTATTGTAAATATAAGATTGAGCTGAAGAATGAACGCTTAATCAGATGCAGGTAATCACATTTGCTCAGTCCATCTCTCTCTCATAATACAATGAGCTTTTAATACAGTAATACAATGAGCTTTCAAAGCAGCAACTCAGTGTTCCTTTGTTAGTATTTCTAAAGAGACATTTTCAAATAAGTAACGGAGGCTTGGGCTCAGCTATATTGCTCATCTATACACTCTCACACTCCACAAGATTTTTAACCCAGAACCTCACACATAACTCAGGTCCCTGGAGAATTCAACCTTCAAAACAACATCTGAAATCAGCACCTATAGAGACTTGATTTAGTGACTAAGTTGTCACTGTGCACACACACACACACATATTGCAGTCATTCTGACACAGACTGTGATCACCCTGTAACTTACACCACTGTTAGATGGCACTGGACTTGTAGCAAATTCGCTGGATAATACAAACACAAGCCGAGAAAGAGAAAGGACAAAAGGCATGAAAGAAATAAAAAGGATGAATAAATAGACAAAAGCAAAAATTAACTCACTGGCCCTTAATTACACAGCATTATCTGGCAGAATCTCTATTCACCATCAGATATGGATCTTCACCAAACACAGGCTCAGTGACCGCAGACACAAACAAACTCAGCTTCCAAAGTCGTCTTTGGTCACTGTGACACTTGCAAGATTGAGACCAAGGCACTTTTTCTCCTGCAGAGAGAAAGAATGAAAAACAAGAAATGCCTCACATTTTCCATGCTTTTGTGTTTTATTGCTTTGGCAGTAGAGTACATGATGAAAGGATATGATACAGGCTGGTCTGTGAAATAGCACAAGTCAGAGTAGAATGCTATACAATTTCATATTAAACCAGACACATACCATGTACTAATGTAAAACTTTAGAAAGGTCCACAAACGTGCACATAGATTCGCAGAACACAGAATGTATGCTTCAATCAACCTGGGAATGAAACATTGAAAGCTTGGATGAACAAATCCATCTCAGTGAACATTCATGTGACAGGTGGAAAACACTCCCATCAGGAGAGCTCTTAACAGCTCTGAACATCTCTCCGCCGATTGAATGATTACCCAGAATGAAAAAAAAGGCTTGCCATCAAAAAACCAGCTTGATGGTTCTCCTCATGCAGCTATATTTGATCAACAGCTCTTTTGATCCTGTCATTATATACGAGTAAGGTAGTGTATCTCTTGAAGCGAGATGGACCACAGGTGTGAAGAGGCCATTTGCTTTCAGCTCCATTGCTTTGGAGAGTCTAGAAGCACCTGGATCTTCTCACCATAGCTTTCTAAACAATCATTTCTCAAACCACACAGCGATTACCAGCGCATCAGCAGGGTTTATAAAAAGACAAATATGAGCACATACAGACATGCACGTGTACACACACACACATACACACACATTCTCTCTCTCCAACAACTGAAAACGAGCGGAGAGAATTCAGTAATTGAGGTTTAGTCTTGGCAGGTGGGTATGTTTGGACAACCTTTGTGTAAGTGAGGGTCTGCTTACCATCCTAGCCAGCTGTGTTATTATTATATCAACCGTGAAGGTGACCGGTTTCTTTCATAACTAACCATATAGCCATATATATGAACATTTGTCTTCCCAAGGTACACCTGCAGGAAAAGTTTTGCTTGTAAGTCAGCAACATTTTCTTGGCTTAAGGCGAACACAAATATTTGGAAGTAATATTTTGAACTTCTGTCAATTCTCTGAATGAATTTAAGGAAATAATAAAAAATTGTTGGATAATTAATATATATTTATATGAAGAATGATGTAATGTGGTTGGTTCAGGTTTATGAGTGGGACTGGAAAAAAGGAGACAAAAACACACACACACACACACACACACACACAGAGAGAGAGAGAGAGCTTACCTAATTTTCTATGAATTTTATATCAGTTAATGGTGGGATCTAATTCTATCCATTTTCTTCTGCATTGATTTACTGAAATTCATAATAAAGTTGTCTCTTGAGCTGTGCCAAATCAATAAAACCCTATTAGATGCAGTTGTGATCACTGGAGAAAGAAAATTGTCATTAGTTCTTGATGAAAAAAGACCTTGAAAATTGGATTGGATGTTTCACAAGTTTACGGTGCAAAAGCCCGGTAAGAAAAAAGGTAGACAGTTGTAGATATCTGTCTGTAATAGAAGAAGAGGTGGAGCAAGAGCTTGGGGGAGAAAATAATAGTTAGCATGGAAATTAAGGGTCAACATAATTCCCCATGATTTATCATTATAATCCATATATTTGCCCAAATAAAAAGATTTTGTCTTTTATCCATTACATACTTCAGACCATGGCACAAATAAATGCACTTCCTATTGACACACATACACAGATACGTATACATGTATAATGTAAAGGCTACACGGATGTTAAAGGATTACTCCACACCAAAATGAAAATGTTGCCATTAATCACTCACCCCCATGTCATTCCAAATCCATAAAAGCTCTGTTCGTCTTCGGAAAAAAGATATTTTAGATGAAAATCCAGAGGCTTGAGACTGTCCCATAGACTGGCGGGTAAATAACAGTGTCAAGGTCCATAAAAGGTATGAAAAGTCATCGTCAGAATACTCCATCTCCCATCAGACGTGCAATCTAGGTTATATGAAGCAACAGGAACACTTTTTGTAAGGGTGAAAAAAAAACGACTTCATTAAATAATCCCTGTCATGTCATGTTCTGTGCCATCCGCGCAACAAGATGTGCTGTTTCTATGTGCATTTAGCTTTGATTTGAAATAAAACAGCGCAACCTTGTTGTGCGGATGACACAGAAAGTGGAGTCATTTTAGGGTGGAGTATACCTTTAAAATGTTCTTCATGAAACCATGAATGCCAATGAAGAACCTTTATTTTTAAGAGAAGTAATGATTTTCTAGTTTATCTATTAGCTACCTTAGAAACTGTGAAAGCATCAAAAGATAAATGTCAATGTCACACATAAAGTACTGTCTGCTTTTGTGGCATGACTTTGTAACCAGTCAGACCTTGAAAAAATAACCCACAGTCAAAACGACCATTTGTCTTTACATATGTTAATTGATGTTTGGGGCCTTTTTAAATCAGAGGGGTTTGCAGAAGCATGTGTTTTTGTGTGATTGAGTTAGGCGGCTGTGTAATTACGGCTGATTGTTGCTGAAAAGCAGAAATGTGGTTTCATCCCTGTGTTTAGTGTTGATTTGATTATGGAAATGAGGCAGCGTCTTGCACTCGGCGCAGTGTGATGTGGCAAGAAATTAGCTGATAATACGACAAACTTTTTAGAAACTGGCTCCTGTTTCTCAAAGATAACTTGCCAGACACATTCCTCTGTCACATATTTGTGAAACTTAATACATGTCATTTCAAGGTCATTTCTATTCTTTAAGAGTTGTATATTGTGTTTTAATAAGGAAAGCTCATTAATATTCATTGAAATATTACTCTTTCTCTATACCTAATAAGTGACCTGAGCATATGTTAATATAACCGTGTGGTCACAAGTTAATTCTATGTTATTGTTTGTACCACTTGTACCATTTTAATTAAAATCTTTGCTGATGATTCCAGTGTGATTTCAGCAATCTTAGTCTAGTCTCAGAAGGCCACTTATACAACAAATCGGAATCCGACAAATGGCCAAAACAAACAAACAAAAAACATTAATATATATATTAGAAATAGAAGCATCATGGAGGAACTGAAAGCAGTGGAGCTGATGGGATTATTATAACCCTCCACCCCAACTCACATCCTCTCAGTGGGAAAAGGAAGTTGGAAGATTCTTCCTGTCTTCCTCCTGTCTCTTTTTCTTTGGCAACTACATCAGAAGCTGATAGTCTTAACTTAAAATGCACCTTTCGCTGAGGTGAGGGAAATGTAACAGTTATGGTGGTTACAATTTGCAATGCAATCAATTTAAAAATGTTTGCTGGCTAAACTAATCTAAAATACTGTATACTGTAAATCATCAATAAATAAGGAACTACAGTATACAGTATATGTGAAAAATGACTTGGAAAGACTCAAGCGGCAAGCCATGTAGTCCCAAAGCACTGACATGACAAATCTGTTATAAAGTAGCAGAAGCTGAAGCCTGTAAAGCTGCAACATCTCAGACATGCTGCAAAGCTTTCAGCACAAAAAAGAAATGACATCCAATATACTGCAAAGCACCTGCCAAAACAGCACTGCCATTTATGAAACAAAGACACACACCTGTGACTCCACCAGCTTTCGGTTCTTTTGATGAAGAGGCTCCAAATTGCTAATTTATCATACTTATTTATGCAAAAACAAGAACAAGTAATTTGAAGCACTACAGAAATTAAATTAAATTCATATTTTATTGTGTATATGCAACTTTTACTGATCAAAAGGTAAATATTTGATTATCTTGCTGCTGTATGTTCACTGAATAATCCATGTCCGCAATTTATCAGTGCTTTAAAATGACAATAGGGACAAGAAAGCCCATATAGGCTCTGCATGGTTTTATTGCAGGAGTTCTGATGGATGAAATTAGACTTTCCAAAGAGCTTCTGTAGCAATGTGAGAATTTAATGGCGAGTTACTGCTAACACTAAATCAGACACTCATTTCTCCCTCTCTTCAGCACACCGATCACATATGTCTGTCCTCATATGACTGATAGCTCTCTGAATCAATATTGATGTGCCAAATAGAGGTCTTCTCCTCCTGGGCAACCCTCTACAACTAAAGGACATTGAAAATGATCATTAAAGTCTTTCCAAAGACTCGTGAATAATCTTGATATATTCTGAGGACACAAGAACTTTCCCCATTTCCCCTACCCACCCACATGCCATTATTGCTGAGAAAGTGTCATAAATAAATGCTGAGAGGGTAATACACATGTGAAATGAGGGGTCAGTGAGCTTGTGGGTGTGGGAGTTTAAAGAGATCAGATATAAAAAGGAGTTCACACGAAATGAAGCTCCTAAGAGCTATTTTACCAAGTGCAAGGAAATCAGAATATAGGAAACATAAACATGGGATATTTTCTCGCCCTTGCAAATCAGTGCAGAAATTAGCTAAATAACTACAAGTCGATCTGTGTAAACCCAGAATAGACTTGCATTACACAGTACACACTGTAGCAGTGGAAAGTGGATACTTGTTAGCAGTAACATTCTCAAAACGCAATAGATCTGGAAGAATAGATACTCCTCTTAAGGGGCACCTCTTAAGCTCTTATTCATGCTTTATTGTTGCTAAAACACCATTTTATGACAGAAGTGCTGTAATTAAGGAAATTGTGATGCTGCTAAGTGGTAAAATTTATTCATAGGCCTTTAGAGAAAAGGCAGTGAATGGCAATACAGAGTCTTAATGAGAATGCTCATATCAGCGGTGCCAAGACAGTTCACATATTCTCACACGCAGAGCGGCCAACTACTGTAAATGAGTTCTCAACTCAGCCGAGTCCAATACATTGGTGTGGGAGTACTAGTACTTTGGACTTTTTATTCATCAAAGAATGATGAGAAAAAACAAATTCTCAGTTTCCACAAAAATATTAACCAGCACAATAATTTTCAAAATTGACAATAAAAGATGTTTCTTGAGCAGCAATGCAGCATATTAGAGTGATTTCTGAAGGATCATGTAACACTGACAATGGAGTAATGCCTGATTCAGCTTTGCCATTGCAGGAAAAAAAAAATAATAATATTATTATATATATATATTGCAATAGAAAACAGATTATTTAAATTGTAATATTTGACAATTTTTTTGATTAAATAAATGCAGCCTTGTTGAGCATGTACGACTTTCAAAAATATCTTTTAAAAAATCTGTATTATTTCAAACTTCATGTTTTCAGTCTTTTGAAGCCCACTGTATACAATTGCATTGGCAATTAATTCATTACCATCAGCCTGTGCATCTGCTTTCAGCTCAAATAATGCAAGCAACTAATTTACAGTCACTAGGCTTCTTCATTGCTAGCCATAAAAGCCTCTACGGACTGTTTAATATTAGTTATTAAGACATAGCAGGAGCTCTGATGGCAGAGTAATGACTGCTGGAAATGCAGTCAACACATTGGATCTATAATCAGGGCCTGATAGCTATGGCTGGGAATCGAGTTCAATACTTGGCGCTGACCGAATTGCTTCGATACTATCGATTATAGAAAAAAATCTCTTGTTCGGTACCATATTTTGATTCCAAAGTGTTAATCTCATCAACGTCAGTGAGCCAGTAAGAATGCATCATGCATGGTGTGTCTAAATCAAGTGCTGATGATTGGCTCTGGTGAGGCATAGAGGGAAAAGATAGATATAATCATATTATAAACATAAGCATAATTGTTTGACTGATTCATGTTTCATCTGTGGCAGTGAACAGCAATGTTTTCCTGGGTTTTGTATGTACAGAGCTGAACATGGAAGTGAAATGGAAGTTTGTGATTGGAAGAGACATGGCAAGTTATAAACACGTAATACTGACATATGAGCAAATGAGTGTCAAGATGTCAAAAAGGCAATGTCAACAATATAACATCAAGATAAATAAAGACCTTACTTTAAATAAACAACAACTGTTATTGGCACATGTATTAATTCCTTTTTAAATGCATGTTACTTTTCCTGGAATCACAGTGATTTAGGAGACATTTACTTTTTTTTGTCAAAGCATAAGCTCAAATGTCTGTGTTGTAGCCATTTAAGAAAGTGTATTTTCTTGTCTATTATTTATGTTTAAATATTATTGGTTTGTGGTTTATTTAGTAAAATTTTCTGTAAACTCATGTAAACGTCATAAGGGGTGGTAAATTGAATGGCAGTACGCCAGAAGAAGGGAAGTGGGTCAGACATAATTTTTTGACCACTTCATATGTTTTGTTTGTAGAATTCTTATCTTTGGAACAAATTTCATTTGGTATCATTTGTATCTTAATTTTAATGCATTTGTTGTTGGTCAGTTACTTGTTTAAATAAATGAAATGAAGAATAAGCAAACGTTTCACGAAATGAAGTGCATTCAGAACAAGGCCCGCTAGCATGCTTCTGCGGCCAAAACAAAGGCTGAAACAGTCTGTGTGTCATTATTTGTCTACATCATACACAAACTCCAAATGTTACTTGTTTGCAGTAATGTCAGGTGCAAAAACTATAGCAATTTGCAGCCTTTCTGAGAAATACTGTAGGCTTTAATGCGTGCCAGCATTTGGTTGAGTGGGCTAATGCGAGGGAGCCACAGACCTCCCGGACTCCTTTGCCATGGATTTAAAAAGACACTGGCAAAAATAAAACTTCCACAGCTCAAAAACAACTGCATCTACCACTTTTTTTACAAAGTCAAAATCTATAAACCCGCTTTTCACACCACTTGTTTTTGTGTTTGTACACTATTGCACCAAACCTGGCCATCAGAACCACTAAGATTGAATCGTGCACTATTTTTATCTCTGTGCCCAATCTCAACGGGTTCCCTTTTGTTGTCATCACAAACAACAGAAGTGGTAAAATATAGTCAATAAAACCCCAGCAGGATGCTTTGGGAACCGTTTACACAGATTTATAGACTGACACATCACACAAACTAACCACTAGATTTACAGTTTTGTTCCTCGTCTTTTAGCTTGGGACACCCACAAGGCCGATGGCTATTTCTATTAGGCTCAGTAGAAGCTACATTTATGGGCCTAAATGAGTCCGTCAGGTGCCCTAAGCGCAAAAAGCCAAAACATGCCACAGAAATGTTAAACGCTGATTCAAAGAGTTCAGCGTCGGTTTTGCTGGGGTGGAGAGAGAGACGCACTGTTTGACCAAGTGTCTGTCGGCATGCGCTCACAAATGTTCCAAATTCCTTGTGGGCAGTTAATGGCCAACAACATAACTCCACTGGAGGTGCTCTGTAGCTCCTAAAATGTCTCAGAAGCTCCTTCACTGCAGGAGACGATTTGTTGGCTGCTGTTACTCTTTTTTTTTCTGTGTAAACTCAAACTGAGGCCTACAACCCTCAACCGAAACTTTCTCACAGTCACAAACTAAGCCTGTAATGATGACTATCTTATCTTTAATCACGGTGTTCCAGACAAGCTTATCTATACTTAGTCATGTCGAAAAATTAGGGCTTATTTAATACAAGGATGACTGGTCAGTCCATATGTTTTTACACATGCCTCACTGTAAATAATGTTTCACTCGCATAAAGTCATCAGCCTCACCGCTTGTGGCCTTCCGACTGTAGTTTTTATACAGTACTGTAATGCCTGAATAGACAAATGACAGTGATTATCTGGGGCTATGCTGGGGCCTTGGCTACCCACTATATTATTAGACCTTAGCTCAACTTGTTTTTTGAAATTCTACGTGAACTTATTGGTAGAAGCGGGCCAAAGAAAACGTCCACCCTCTAATTTAGGGGCAATCCGAGCTGCTAATGTCAGCTTCTATGCTGGAACTTTTCAGAGAACTTTTTTTTTTTTCACTTTTCAAGTGTATAGGTCTATGAATTTTCCTCTTTTGTCCTTAATAAGCTGAGCATACATGGTGAGACCGGCCCAGTAATGTCAACCGCAATGACATGGCTGGCCTAAAGGAAGCTGAAGTCATTGCACTGAGGTAGTTGTGAATGATTGGACGCCTATCTTATTACTCACGTAGGAAAGAAAGAGAACTTAAACATGTCTGTGGAAAAATAAAAGCAATGAAGTGCACAGATATCTGTTTACTTAGTAAAAGGATAATTGCACAGCAAAATTTGTTCACCTGTTGAAATGGAATGTGTGCCTGAATATGCACTTTTCATCAAGCTTTCAGCTCTCTAAGTAAAGACACTGTAATCCACCTCCCCTCCTATCATCATTGCCCTGGCCCTCCCACTACTGAGTACACTAAGTAGTGTTGACAGTGTACGGTGAGGCCTAAAGTACAGGACCAGCAGCCCCTCATTACACTCCTTCAGTACACCGTGACCTCTTGCACACTACTGTACGTACACCTTTATCATTTGCAAAATAAAACCACCAAACTTCATATATATATATATATATATATATATATATATATATATATATATATGTATGTATGTATACTTGTACACTCGCGTGTCATTTATTTTCAGCTGTTTAGAATTAGAACTGACCTTGAACCAAAGCCTGAAATGAATGCTTTTAAATGTCATGAATTTCCATAGGCTATGATCTCTTGAAAATACTCCAAGAGGGTTTTTAATAAATCTTCTTGTATAAGTATAGGGCACATGTAGGCAGCCTACTGTATTTGGATTTAATTGTGTTTCCAAATATCTAACCTATATGTAAAACACAAATAAGCCACATTTGTGCTGCTCATTTTGAGCCCATACACTCATTTCCAATCAGTGACCTGACTTGTACCCACAAAGGGAGCCCGTCTGTTTTTACCCATGTGGGATCTAAAGTGCATAAGCAATATGCAGGATGTGAAGAATATTGTTCCTCTTTTCTTTTTCGTTTTCTTTTTTTTGCATTTGATGTTGTTTTTGTTGTTGTTGTTTTTCTTTTTCTCATTTGAGGTTTTATCTCCAAAGCTGAATGGGTACAAAACTCGTCCTGCAGAAATAATTCTACATAATAGATTCCACATATAAAAGTATTTGAACACATGACATGACCTTGTGTGTTCGTTAAATATTGTGATAAATTTACATTTTTTTTTTTTTTTTTTTTTTGGCTGGCAAAAATAGTCATACTATTCTCATCTACATTTGACCATTTTTAACTCTAATATTTTTCCCCAAACAATGCAAAACAGATGTAATTCCTCCTTGGTCAGCCTATGGCTTAAAGCATGCTCTTCCTGAATAAGAAAGCTTCTGTTAGTTTTTGACCCATTACGTCTGCCGATTTGTCTCTTCAAACACCTGCTTCTTACGGGACATTAGTCTTGTTCGGTGGGGGGATTTACTCACTTATCTGACTTATCTAGCACATCTCATCCATCTTTTGTTACAAGAAATTATCTGGCTAAGCATACAGAATGGCCCCCGGAATAGAAAAAGATACAACTGACAAAAGAATGATGCAGTTACGAATGCTTTTTCAGCTTACCATGTTGTGACTTCAGTGCAAGCATCTGAAAAGATTAGTTGTTTTGCAGTCGCCACAGTGAGGTAACTTGAGGTCAGGTCTGATATTCAAATGAAATTGCTTCTAAACCGCAGGGTTACGAAAACGTTGAGTTTAGCGGCTTGTGAACAATTGTTTGGATTCCTTCTAAAATGTATTTGAAAAGCATTGGCCTTGCGAAATATACCTCCAACCTTGCTGTAAAAGCATGTCTGCAGTTTAGTATGTGTTGACCTTTAGTACAGTTAAAAGGAATCCATGGGCAAAAGACTTTAAGTATTTGAAAAAAAGGCCAGTCCTTGAGTTTTGTGGTGCGCCAAATTTTGCTTTGTGTAAAGCTCAGTTAGGTCAGAGTAATCTGCAAAAGAGCTTCTTGGCCGTTGTGGTCCTTACGGATATTGCATTTGTGCCATTTAGATCAATGGTTTCACTTGCTACATGGAAAATAGAAGAATAAGCTTTTTAATAATACTTGTCACTAATCATGCAGTGGCCTCCATTGTGTGCTATGCACAGAAACACATAATATAGCCACTAAGTGCAAGTTTTCAGTAATATCCCAAGGTAGTTCAATCTCTGCTGCGACTTCATAGGTTTTAAATTACTTTGGTAATTGAATAAGTCCTTTTCAGAGTGAGTAACTTTCAAACTTCATTGCACTTAAAAGCCATGTAGGAATGAACAAACCCCAAACAACATCCCTCAACTTTTGGTTGCAGGAACCAGCAACATTCTCAATTTTCATAACACTGGATTTATTTTTTAATACAGCTACTTTCCAAACCCAAAACGAATTGAAGGTTTTTAAGTGGAGCAGCCCCAGAGGAAATATTTATTGCTCAGTGGTTGCTCTGCCTAAGCTCAGGAGGCTTCGTTGTGATTCTCATATAGCTCTTATTTTTGTATCAACAGCATTTCAGATGTTTCTCCTAAAGCAGTGATCCTCAAATCTTGTTCGCGAGATCTTGATTAGGGTTAGAGCTAAACTCTAAAAAAAGTGGATCTCGCAAGCCAGATTTGAGTCCTAAAGGTAAGTAAAAGTAGAGTCAAAAAAGACATGATAAATATTTGAGTCAAAAGGTAAAATTGAGAATGTGGGTAGACTCACGAGACTCATTATTAGTTACAATTCTCATATATTTCTCAGCACAGTAGCTGCGTTTACATGGACCCTACTAATCAGATCGAAGCACAATCAGAATAAAAAACTCAGATGTACTGTAAAAACGTCAATCGGATTGAACTGGCCAGATCTGACAAAAATTTTGATCAGGTTGTAAGGAGTGGTTTATAATGTCCCGAGCACTGCAGTGCGAGGACCCTATTGAAATTGCTCCATTTATTGCTTTTCCAAAAGAGATTACATGTAAACACTTGATCAGATTGAAAACCAAAATTGGAAAGTAATGCACAGTGACGTATAGCTTAATGATGCATGACATGCGGAATGAGCTGTCATTCCTGGAGAATAAAGTGTCATAAATAAGTATCCTGTCATTATAAAACTCCCCTTTCACTCAGTGTCTGTGAAGTGGATCAGGACAACATTCCATCAGGTTCCTCGTTCAAGACTCTCATCAACAAATGACTTGTTTTTGGAGTGGGAAGGGGCATTTTTACTACTTTTTTTTAAATTATTTAAGTAAGCAGAACTGCACAACAGTTCATGTGCTGGTCGTTGCCTAATTAGAACCTGAAGTAGAAAAATATCACGTGTGCTTTTAAAAAAAGCATGCAACAACAGCGGGAACCTCTGTACATTCATGCATTATGTGCATATCAAAAGAGTAAATCCGATCAGAAGCTTGTGACATATAAACATGCATATATCAACCCAATCACTTTATTTAGCATTCATGTTAACACTACGTTCGGATTTGTCAATCAGAATGAATTCATTCCTATGGAAGAAAGAAGTGTACATGTAAATGCACCTAGTGTGTGAGATTTTATGTTACCTCATTCCTGTCTTGGAGAAATAGTTGAGATGTTAAATAAATCTCACTTTTGATTTTTCTTTTCTTTGCAGTCCTTAGTGTTTGTGTATTTCAATGAAAAGAGAGAAAATAGAAAGCCAATGAGCCCTCTAGAAGGTATTGTTCCTCACTCCACACAGACTAACTCTGGAAGTAGGGAACAAGATGCTGCTCTATACACAAGAGACATTTCCATTTACTGTTCATGTTGTATAAATATTTGTGTGAATAGGAACTCACCTTTGAAAAATACGTTCAATCCTTATAAAAAAAAGAAAAGAAAAGACAAATATTTGACACCAGAATACGCTCCCCTACATTTAATATTACATGTGGCAGAATTTAGTTTTGAGATTCATAATATATACAGGTACTGTATATCCCTCTGGTGTCTGAGGGGGTTTTGGACCTCCGGATTTGTTTGGACATGCCCTTTTTGTCAGTATCTTATAACATATTAATGGCTAAAGTCTACACTGTATTCAGCACAAACTGTGCTACAATAATATGCAAGCAATATGTATGTATATGTTTGTGTTTTTGAGAAAACAACACTGTAAAGAAAATCATTAGCTGGATCAGATGTGTTTAATTAGGGTTATATCTAAACTGTGCAAGGCTGTGGCCCTCCAAGAACTGAGTTTAACACCCTTGGCCTGTCCCATAATATATATATATATATATATATATATTATATATATATATATATATATATATATATATAAACAACAGTAACCTTGACTTTTGGAATTTATTGTTAACATTCCCTGATTATGTGTTTCAAGTTTTCCATTTCCAAGACTTTTGGGAATCCTGTTGATAATTTATTAAAATAAACCCTCATACTGTTATACTGGAGCTATGAAAATTATAAAAAATTTAACTTGAGCATTTTCCTTTGAAATAATGATTTTTTTTTCAACAGTTTTCTAGCATAATTAGCAAATTATTTGCAAAAATGTAAATAACTGAAAGTTCTGAGCTGAGTTTTTGAGGTAAAGCAAGTAAAAAAAAAACTGACTACATCCCAGCAACTGAATCTCAAAAGTTTGAGAAGCAAATCCCGTGGTGATTTATCCACATGCCTTCAATTATGCTTCAAATTGCAAAAAAGGAAACCGTTGATTAGGGGCATTACTTGAGAATGTCCACAGTTAGCAAACAGCATGTTTTTTTTTACAGCAATGACAGCCAACAACTGTGGAGCATGTGAATGTGACTTTGAGTCAGTCCTCCCCCATCTCATTTAAAAGACAAATTAAAATTGCTAATATTAATTCTGATGTAATAAATGTCAAAATTCTGGCTGACTAATTCATTTTTTGAGGAATAGGCAACTTAAATTATTTCACGAATTAAACATTAGCAAATTTGTTATGAGAGTATCAATTGCTCATCTTTAAATTGGCTGGCATACATAGGATATGAACTCATATGAACTTAAATAATGTGCTTTGAGGTTTAATGCTTGCTCACACAAAAATAAACATGGAGATGGAAAGAGACAGAATGCTGTCACCAAGATTAATTTAAGGAATTGTAAATCGGCCCACATGGAATCTGCACTTGCAAGTATTTCCAGAAAATTGCAACACCCGACATTCATAAAATGTTAGAA
>NW_020524065.1:0-92894 GCF_003368295.1 Carassius auratus | reverse complement strand
GAACAAAAAACAGGTGACCCAAAACATTCAAATTCGTGGACCAATTTTATGAAAAAGGCTATAACTCGGGAACAAAATGAGATATCTTCACCAAACTCAGAACTCATATGCATGAACAAAAACTTTAGTCAAATTATTTTTTCTTTCCATATCGTGCCACTTGGTGGCGCTACAGGATGAAAAAAAAATCAACATGCTATAACTAAGCAACCGTTGATCCAATCAACTTGAAAATTGATACGGCCCAATGTGGCACAAGTTGCTCTATGAGGAATTTCACTTATCTTAAAAAACATGGCCGCATTGGTCCAAACAACTTTAAGCACTATATTTGACAAGGTTAATGGAAGTCGATCGGAACGAAACTCGGTGGGCATGTTCGACTCATTGCCCTAAAGGTCTGTAAGTATTTTGAAAGAAATTGCCCACAACATTGTCACCTCCCACAGAACACAACAAAGCGATTTGATTACAGCGCCACCTATTTTCCAAAAATGATAATGCATCATTTTACTGGAGTTTTACTGGCTGTTTCAATTACACTCTTCCAATAATTGCTTTTCTTACTCGTTGCATTTGTCTGATGCTCCATGCCATGCTTAGCTCCTCGCTGTGGAACTTTTATTAACGATTTTCAGCCATTTCAATTACAATCATGCAATTATTAATTTCATTATTCATTGTTGCATTTGGTCTGATGCTACATATGCTTAGCTCCTGATGTTGCCGCTGGAATGCTTGGCCCCGTGATTGCTGCTTGCAGCTATATTTATTATTCTTCTTCTTCCCACCCCAAGTCTATGGTAGCCCATAGAACCGATTGCGGGAAAGTTGTATAATTTGGCACACTAATAGAGGACTGTCTGAACATTAACCGTAGCAAATTTGAAGTCTCTAACTCAAACTCTCTAGCGCCACCAATTGTCTAAACTTTCAAAAACTTGATGCTAATAACTCTTGAACCGTAAGCCACAAAATGAAAATTCTTTTTTCCTGTGATTCCTTGGCTCATGCCGAGTCGAATGGACACCGAAATTCAAAAATCGCAAGGCTTAGTTTTTTCGCTATCGTCAATTGTTCGTAAAACCTACTTTTTCGAACTCGTCCTAGGCCGTTGCACCGATTGTCACGAAAATTGAATCAGATAATCTTCAGACCATGCTGGCAAAAAGTTATGGAATTCAAGTTGATTTCTCAACCGTTTCCGAATAGCTCATGAACGAATTCTTCGAAAAAGCACGCAAACGTGAACGTGAGGCTATATCTCCGCAACGGTTTGGCCTATTGAGACCAATCTTGGTGGGTCTTATAACAACCATTCCCTGGGACTACCTGCAGTGTTTCGGCGCTGTGCCCCCTAGTGGTCAGGAGATATGAAAAATGCATGTTTTTGCTCATAACTTCTGAACGGTTTGCCAAAAAATCACAAAAGTGGTTGTCTTTAGATTCAGTGCATCATTCCGAGTCGAATGATACCGAATTTTCCCAATTCGGCCATTTTGGGCGTCGGCCATTTTGGATTTAGTTGTAAATTGCTGTATCTTAAGAATGAAGTTCCGTATCGTTTCGCAAATAATTACAAAAATGTCCGGCTCCATGCCCTGAATGTACACAAAAAAATTGGGGGCAGCGCCACCTTGTGGTCAATTAGTTATAACGATTTTTTCGAAAAATGCTAATAACTTTTGCATACATTAGCCTATTGTAGCAAAGCTGATGTTGATAGATTCCTTGGCTCATGCCGAGAACACCGATACCCCATTTGTCAATTTTGGCAAAATTTCCTGTCCGCCATTTGATTCATGTTGAAAACCTACTTTTTCGAACTCCTCCTAGACCGTTGCTCAGATTTTCACCAAATTTGATTTGGATCATCTTCAGACCATGCTGGCAAAAAGTTATGGAATTTGTGTCGATACACGTAACCGTTTTCAATTAGCGTACCAACGAATTTGCTGGAAAGATGCCAAACTGCATCTGAGGCTGTATCTCTGCAAAGGTTGGAGAATTTACACAAAACTTAATATGTGACATTGTCACATCACATTGACCACGCCACATCATTTTGGTCACAGCGCCACCTATTGGTCAAGAGTAATAAACCAATCAATAACCGCTAATTATTACATTTCCAATAATGCTAATAACTTTTGATTGCATTAGCCTATTATCATGAAACATGTCTCAAAATGTTTCCTTGGGACATGCCGACAACATACATACCAATTATGTCATATTAAGCAAAACTTCCTGTCCGCCATTTGATTCATGTTGAAAACCTTTTTTTTTAAACTCATCCTCAACCGTTTGTCTGATTTTCACCAAAATTGAATCAGATCATCTTCAGACCGTGCTGACAAAAAGTTATGGATTTCGTGTCAATAGACGAAACCGTTTTTTGTAGCAGCGCTGCTTCAGATGTCAGGCATCTTCACAAAAATGAGTCTGAGGCTATATCTCTGCAAAGCCCATTAGTGGCTTTCCAGTGACATCTAGTGGTCGTAAATGCAATTTATCATACAACACTGTCTCTTTAACCTTTATAACTGTTATATGTTGTCTTAATTTCATTCCAAAGAAGCATACGCAATTTATGTATAATTTCACAGTCTAGATAATAGTACTGCACTGATTTTAAATAACCTAGATATGGCTGACAGTAAAAGAATAGAACAGAATTACAGACACACACAAACATGAAATGTTTAAACTACTATATTAATATTTAATAAGCATGCTTAAACCCACACACAGATGCACACATTTTGTTATATATATAGATAATTAAAATAAATGATGGGTGATAAAACCTATTGCAAGTCTTCTGTTTTTATGGGCTTCTATGTCATTTTTCAGGTTTCATTGCAATCATAATCTGGCATAATTATAAACATTAGATATATCTGTATGAATAAATTGGTAAACTTTGACTCAATGTGATCTGAAATGCTTGAACAGTAATATTAAATAATAGTAATATACATTTTTTCTAGATGAATCCCTCAACAAGCCCATAAACTGTAATGTTTTAGTCTTTAGTGAGCTCATTAGTGGTCTTCCGGTGACATCTAGTGGTTATAATTGCAATTTTTTATTCAACACTGGGTTTTGAAGCTTTATAAATATTACAGTGTTCTTTTTACCTAATCTCTGTTAAATTTTGCATGATTGTTTAGAAAAAATACAGATCTAATGCGATGTGTGATTATATTACCCCTTTTTTTTTGCAGTTTAATGCCATTCACAACAGAAATCTTTTGTTTTTTAGGCCTTTTAACTGTTATAGCACCAGCTATTTTCTGATCTTAATGAAACTTTGCATGCTTGGTGGGTCATCTTTCACATGTTATAACCAAGTTTCATAAAGTTTTGAGTTTTTGTTTCAGTTTTATAGGCTTTAGGTTACATGTGGCCACGGCCCTTTCCTAAATGACCTCTTATAGCTAACCAAAGGACAAAATGCAACATATTTTTGAAAATTATTGATCTAGAGAGTCCAGAGAATATTATTGCAGTGGTTTGATCAAGACTGAACAAAAAACCAGGTGACCCAAAACATTCAAATTCGTGGACCAATTTTACGAAAAAGGCTATAACTCGGGAACAAAATGAGATATCTTCACCAAACTCAGAACTCATATGCATGAACAAAAACTTTAGTCAAATTATTATTTTTTTCCATATCTGCCACTTGGTGGCGCTACAGGATGAAAAAAAATCAAATGGCTATAACTAAGCAACCGTTGATCCAATCAACTTGAAAATTGATATGGCCCAATGTGGCACAAGTGCTCTATGAGGAATTTCACTTATCTTAAAAAACATGGCCGCCATTGGCCAAACAACTTTAAGCACCTATTTGACAAGGTTAATGGAAGTCGATCGGAACGAAACTCGGTGGGCATGTTCGACTCATTGCCCTAAAGGTCTGTAAGTATTTTGAAAGAAATTGCCCACAACATTGTCACCTCCCACAGAACACAACAAAGCGATTTGATTACAGCGCCACCTATTTTCCAAAAATGATAATGCATCATTTTACTGGAGTTTTACTGGCTGTTTCAATTACACTCTTCCAATAATTGCTTTTCTTACTCGTTGCATTTGGTCTGATGCTCCATGCCATGCTTAGCTCCTCGCTGTGGAACTTTTATTAACGATTTTCAGCCATTTCAATTACAATCATGCAATTATTAATTTCATTATTCATTGTTGCATTTGGTCTGATGCTACATATGCTTAGCTCCTGATGTTGCCGCTGGAATGCTTGGCCCCGTGATTGCTGCTTGCAGCTATATTTATTAGGGGCCAAGCACCGAAGGTGCGTAGGCACCTATTGTTTTCGTTGGCGTTATTATTATTATTCTTCTTCTTCTTCTTCTTCCGCCGCAAGTCTATGGCAGCCCATAGAACCGTTTGCGGGAAAGTTGTATAATTTGGCACACTGATAGAGGACAGTCCCAACATTAACTATAGCAAATTTGAAGCCTCTAACTCCTACTCTCTAGCGCCACCACTTGTCCAAACTTTCAATGTTTGTATGCTAATAACTTTTGAACCGTAAGCCAGAAAATGGAAATTCTTTTTTCCTCTGAATCCTTGGCTCAGGCCAAGTCGAATGAACCCTAAAATTCAAAAATCGCAAGGTTTAGTTTTTTCGCTATTTTCAATTATTCGAAAAACCTACTTTTTCGAACTCGTCCTAGACGGTTAGTCCGATTGCCACGAAAATTGGCTCAGATCATCTTCAGACCATGCTGGCAAAAAGTTATGGAATTCAAGTTGATTCGTCCAACTGTTGTCGAATGACACGTAAACAAATTTGACGAAAAGCACGCAAACATGCACGTGAGGCTATATCCCGGCAACGGTTTGTCATATTGAGACCAAACTTGGCGTGTGTTATAACAAGCATGAACTGAGACTACCTGCTGTGTTTCGACACAGCGCCACCTAGTGGTCAGGAGATATGAAAAATGCATATTTTGGCTTATAACTACTGAATGGTTTGGCCAAAAATCACACAACTGGTCTCTTTAGATTCAGTGAGTCATGTCGAGTCGAATGATATCCAATTTTCCTGTGTCGGCCATTTTAGGCGTCGGCCATTTTGAATTATGTTTCAAAATGCTGTATTTTTTGAACGCAGCATCGTATCGTTTCGCAAATAATTACAAAAATATTCGGCTCCATGCCCTGAAGGTACTCAAAAAGTTTGGTGGCAGCGCCACCTTGTGGCCAATAGTTATAATGAAATATCACATAAACGCTAATAACTTTTGAATAAATTAGTCTATTAAAATTAAAATGGTCTCGCTATATTCTGTGGGTCATGCCGAGAGTATTGATACCAATAATGTGAAAATTGGCCTTACTTCCTGTCCGCCATTTTGCTTAATGTTGAAAACCTACTTTTTCGAACTCCTCCTAGACCGTTAGCCCAATTTTCACCAAATTTGACGTGAATCATCTTCAGACCATGCTGGCAAAAAGTTATGGATTTTGTGTCGATATACGTAACGGTTCTCATTTAGCGCATCAACGAATTTGCTGGAAGGGTGCCAAAATGCATTTGAGGCTGTATCTCTGCAACACTTTGACATATTTGCACCAAACTTTGTATGTGTCATCGCCACCTCACACTGACCATGCCACATAAATTTGGTAACAGCGCCACCTATTGGTCAAGAGTAATAAACCATTCATTAACCATGAGTAATTACACTTTTTAAAATGCTAATAACTTTTTAGTCCATTAGCCTATTGCAAAGAAACTGGGCTCAAAATATTCCCTGGCTTATGCCGATAACATAGATACCAAATATGCCAGTGTTTACTGAAGTTCCGGTCCACCATTTTGATTTATGTGGAAAACCTACTTTTTCGAACTCCTCATGAACCGTATGTCCAATTTTCACCAAATTCGAATCAGATGATCTTCAGACTATGTTGACACAAAGTTATGGATTTTGTGTCGATAGACAAAACCGTTTTCGCATACCAAAGCGACGAAGTTGAAACACAATGACAAAATGACACTTGAGGCTGCATCTCTGGAATGCTGTGGCATATTAACACCAAACTTTGTGTGTGTCATTGAAAAGTCAAACAGAGTACACCAAATTGATTTCATAACAGTGCCACCTATTGGTCAAACTTTATAAGCCAAGTAATCATGCTACTAGAGGTGGTATTATGATTTTTTTTTTTGCCATTTCAATTACAATAATTCCAAAATTACTGTTATTGCTCATTAATGTATTTGGTGTGATGCTTCATGCCATGCTTAGCTCCTACATTTGCCGTTGGAGTGCTTGGCCCCGTAATTGCTGCTTGCAGCTATATTTATTCTTCTTCTTCTTCTTCCGCCGCAAGTCTATGGCAGCCCATAGAACCGTTTGCGGGAAAGTTGTATAATTTGGCACACTGATAGAGGACAGTCCCAACATTAACTATAGCAAATTTGAAGCCTCTAACTCCTACTCTCTAGCGCCACCACTTGTCCAAACTTTCAATGTTTGTATGCTAATAACTTTTGAACCGTAAGCCAGAAAATGGAAATTCTTTTTTCCTCTGAATCCTTGGCTCAGGCCAAGTCGAATGGACCCTAAAATTCAAAAATCGCAAGGTTTAGTTTTTTCGCTATTTTCAATTATTCGAAAAACCTACTTTTTCGAACTCGTCCTAGACGGTTAGTCCGATTGCCACGAAAATTGGCTCAGATCATCTTCAGACCATGCTGGCAAAAAGTTATGGAATTCAAGTTGATTCGTCCAACTGTTGTCGAATGACACGTAAACAAATTTGACGAAAAGCACGCAAACATGCACGTGAGGCTATATCCCGGTAACGGTTTGTCATATTGAGACCAAACTTGGCGTGTGTTATAACAAGCATGAACTGAGACTACCTGCTGTGTTTCGACACAGCGCCACCTAGTGGTCAGGAGATATGAAAAATGCATATTTTGGCTTATAACTACTGAATGGTTTGGCCAAAAATCACACAACTGGTCTCTTTAGATTCAGTGAGTCATGTCGAGTCGAATGATATCCAATTTTCCTGTGTCGGCCATTTTAGGCGTCGGCCATTTTGAATTATGATTCAAAATGCTGTATTTTTTGAACGCAGCATCGTATCGTTTCGCAAATAATTACAAAAATATTCGGCTCCATGCCCTGAAGGTACTCAAAAAGTTTGGTGGCAGCGCCACCTTGTGGCCAATAGTTATAATGAAATATCACATAAACGCTAATAACTTTTGAATAAATTAGTCTATTAAAATTAAAATGGTCTCGCTATATTCTGTGGGTCATGCCGAGAGTATTGATACCAATAATGTGAAAATTGGCCTTACTTCCTGTCCGCCATTTTGCTTAATGTTGAAAACCTACTTTTTCAAACTCCTCCTAGACCGTTAGCCCAATTTTCACCAAATTTGACGTGAATCATCTTCAGACCATGCTGGCAAAAAGTTATGGATTTTGTGTCGATATACGTAACGGTTCTCATTTAGCGCATCAACGAATTTGCTGGAAGGGTGCCAAAATGCATTTGAGGCTGTATCTCTGCAACACTTTGACATATTTGCACCAAACTTTGTATGTGTCATCGCCACCTCACACTGACCATGCCACATAAATTTGGTAACAGCGCCACCTATTGGTCAAGAGTAATAAACCATTCATTAACCATGAGTAATTACACTTTTTAAAATGCTAATAACTTTTTATTGCATTAGCCTATTTGAAGGAAACTGAGCTCAAAATATTCCCTGGCTTATGCCGATAACATAGATACCAAATATACCACGGTAAGCTGAACTTCCGGTCCGCCATTTTGATTTATGTTGAAAACCTACTTTGTCGAACTCCTCATCAACCGTATGTCCGATTTTCACCAAATTCGAATCAAATGATCTTCAGACTATACTGATTCAAAGTTATGGATTTTGAGTCGATAGACAAAACCGTTTTTGCATACCACATCGACGAATTTGAGGCACAATGAGAAAATGACACTTGAGGCTGTATCCCTGGAATGCTTTGGCATATTGACACCAAACTTTGTGTGTGTCATTGAAAAGTCACACAGAGTACACCAAATTGATTTTATAACAGTGCCACCTATTGGTCAAGCTTGATAAGCCAAGTAATCATGCTACTAGAGGTGGTATTATGATTTTTTTTTGCCATTTCAATTACAATAATTCCAAAATTGCTGTTATTGCTCATTAATGAATTTGGTGTGATGCTTCATGCGATGCTTAGCTCCTACATTTGCCGTTGGAGTGCTTGGCCCCGTAATTGCTGCTTGCAGCTATATTTATTATTATTATTCTTCCGACTGGGCGTCTATGGCAGCCCATAGAACCGAATGCGGGAAAGTTGTAATGGTTTGACATTCTGATAGAGGACAGTGCCAACATTAAGTACACCAATTTTGGTGTGTCTAAGTCAATCCCTCTAGCGCCACCAACTGTCCAAAATTTCACTTTAATTTTGTTAATAACTTTTTAACCCTAAGGCCAATCAACGAAATTCTTTTTTCCTCTGATTTCTGAGCTCATGCCGATTCGATTGCACCCTACGAAGTCATTTCCGTCATAGAAATATGACCGCCATTTTGAATTTCTTTAAAAACCTACTTTTTCGAACTCGTCCTAGACGGTTTGTCCGATTCACACGAAAATTAAACCATATCATCCTCAGGCAGTGCTGACCAAAAGTTATGCAAATCAAATTGATTCGTCAAACCGTTTTCGATAAACGCTCTAACAAATTTTATGTAGTGCTTACAAAAACAGTCGTAAGGCTGTATCTCGGCAACGACTTATCCTATTCAGACCAAACTTGGTACATGTCATAACAAGCATGACCTGAGGCAACATGCTGTGATTGGGCGCAGCGCCACCTACTGATCCGGAGATATGAAAAACTGCTATTTTTGCTTATAACTTCTGAACAGTTTGTCCAAACATTGGTCTTGTTAGATTCAGGGCAACATGCCGAGTCGACTGATATCCAATTTGACCATTTCGGCCATTTTGACTGTCGGCCATTTTGAATTTTGTGCTAAAATGCTGTATTTTCTGAACACATCAACGGATTGTTACGAAACATGGTATGGGTCATCAGCACAATGTCCTGAAGGAGTATGAGAAGTTTCGAAACAGCGCCACCTAGTGGTGATCTTCTATTTTTAAATGCTTATAACTTTGGGTGTGGTCGACGTATTTTCACCAGACTCATCAAATTGGACTCCTGAAACCTTACAGAGTCCTACAATACCAAACATGCTAGGTTTTGCCTTACGGTTTGTGTAGCGTTGTGATTTAGCGCTTAAAAAACATTTGGCTATATCTTCGAAACCGCTTGTCTGATCGAGACGAAACCACCGTCAGAAGTTCGGAAACATAGGTCGATAGCTATACGTCAAAGCCCAAATGCAAAAATATTGATAGTAAGGGGTAGTAATATTCAATCAAAGTCAAGAGTCAGTCAATTTTTACGTGTTTTTTCATGTAAATGTCTATAACTCTGAAGTGAATTGAGATATTTTCACCAAAATTGACACGCATATGTATGGGCTCACTCTGATGACACATAAAAGAAATGGTGGGACTGAGCCTCTTGGTGGCGCTATAATAGAACAAAACATGAAATTCCCATTGACTTCAATACAGTTTTGTGAAATAAAAGGCTATACTAAACAAATGCATTGGTGTTATATTCCACAACTCAGAATGTGCCAACAACATCATCCCCTGAAGGTACTCAAAATATTTTGAAACAGAGCCACCTAGTGGTCAAAAGTTATAACTCAATTTACATAAAGGCTAATAACTTTTGAAAAGATCTGGCTATTGACATGACGCTGATCTTAATAGATTCCTTGGGTCAAGCCGAGAACATAGATATCAAGTTTTCCTTATTTGGCTGAACTTCCTGTCCGCCATTTTGATTAATGTTGAAAACCTACTTTTTCGAACTCCTCCTAGACCGTTAATCAGATTTTCACCAAATTGGACGTGGATCATCTTCAGACCATGCTGGCAAAATGTTATGGATTTCATGTCGATATACGAAATGGTTCTCATTTAGCGCATCAACAAATTTGCTGGAATGATGCCAACATTCATTTGAGGCTGTATCTCTGCAAAGCTTTGACATATTTGCACCAAACTTTGTATGTGTCATCGTCACCTCACACTGACCATTCCAAACTAATTTGGTAACAGCGCCACCTATTGGTTACATGTGATAAGCCAATAAATCCTATTACTAGTTGTTGTGTTCATTGTTTTTAAGCCATTTTGCCTAAAATAATCTTAAAACTGTCTTAATTACTCATTCCTGCCATTCGTCTGAAGCTTGCTTCTGTAGTGCTTGGCCCCGTTATTGCTGCTTGCAGCTATATTTATTATTATTATTATTATTATTATTATTATTATTATTATTATTATTATTATTATTATTATTATTATGCAGTATAGTGATAGATTAATATTGGTCTTATATTAGATATTGTATTATTATTATTTTTAATAATAATAATAAAATGACGTGATTAATTACTGTTTGTCTTATATTAGATGAGCTATAAAGAATGACGTCCCTGGGTCAACACAAGATATTTCATCATCATTATTATTATTATTATTATGCAGTATAGTGATAGATTAATCTTGGTCTTATATTAGATATTGTATTATTATTAAAATGAAGTGATTAATTACTGTTTGTCTTATATTGGATGAGCTATAAAGAATGACGTCCCTGGGTCAACACAAGATATTTCATTATTATTATTATTATTATTATTATTATTATTGCAGTATATTGATAGATTAATCTTGGTCTTATATTAGATATTGTATTATTATTAATAATAACAATAATAAAATGAAGTGATTAATTACTGTTTGTCTCATATTAGATGAGCTATAAAGAATGACGTCCCTGGGTCATCACAAGATATTTCATTATTATTATTATTATTATTATTATTATTATTATTATTATTATTATTATTATTATTATTATTATTATTATTATTGCAGTATATTGATAGATTAATCTTGGTCTTATATTAGATATTGTATTATTATTAATAATAACAATAATAAAATGAAGTGATTAATAACTGTTTGTCTCATATTAAATGAGCTATAAAGAATGACGTCCCTGGGTCATCACAAGAATATGACGTCCCTGGGTCATCACAAGAATATGACGTCCCTGGGTCATCACAAGAATATGACGTCCCTGGGTCATCACAAGATATTTCATTATTATTATTATTATTATTATTATTGCAGCATAGTGATAGATTACTCTTGGCCTTATATAAGATATTGTTATTATTATTACAAGAATATGAATACAAGAATATGACGTTCCTGGGTCAACACAAGAATATGACGTCCCTGGGTCAACACAAGAATATGACGTCCCTGGGTCAACACAAGATATTTCATTATTATTATTATTATTATTGCAGTATAGTGATAGATTACTCTTGGTCTTATATTACTGTATTATTATTATTATTAATAATAAAATGACGTGATTAATTACTGTTTGTCTTATATTAGATGAGCTATAAAGAATGACGTCCCTGGGTCAACACAAGATATTTCATTATTATTATTATTATTATTGCAGTATATTGATAGATTACTCTTGGTCTTATATTAGATATTGTATTATTATTATTAATAATAATAATAAAATAAAGAGATTAATTACTGTTTGTCTTATATTAGATGAGCTATTAAGAATGAAGTCCCTGGGACAACACAAGATATTTCATTATTATTATTATTATTATTGCAGCATAGTGATAGATTACTCTTGGCCTTATATAAGATATTGTTATTATTATTACAAGAATATGAATACAAGAATATGACGTCCCTGGGTCATCACAAGAATATGACGTCCCTGGGTCATCACAAGAATATGACGTCCCTGGGTCAACACAAGAATATGACGTCCCTGGGTCAACACAAGAATATGACGTCCCTGGGTCATCACAAGAATATGACGTCCCTGGGTCAACACAAGAATATGACGTCCCTGGGTCAACACAAGATATTATTGTTTGTATTATTATTACTACAATATAGTGAGAGATTAATGATTGTTTTAAATTGGATATTGTATTATTATAATAATGATTATTATTTAAATACAGTCATTCATAAATGTGTGTCATACTTTATATTGGACGGGTTAATGATGTCGCCGGGTCAACACAATATATTTCCTTGTTGTTTATGGACGACAAACCCCCCATCCATCCGCAAAAGTGTTTAGCCTTTCTTTCACAGAAGGATTAGTATCAGCATCTGCTAAACGAATACATGACAAAAGTGATATAAATAATCGTACAAAAAGATCCGACGACGCGATCACGGGGGAAACGCCACACCGGACCGGGGCAAAACGATCGTGGGCACCTTCCTGTCCGATAGGATCGGGGTTTGGCGATTTGGACCTTAATATATGCGCAGTTCAGCGAATGTTCGCGTCAGTTATGAATAATATATTAATAAAAATAATATATTATGCTGAGCAGGGATGGACACATTTGAAATGGCACATTTTAAATAATATGCACTTACCTTTGTAAAATGAAGGCGACGTCAAAGCACACAATTCAAATAGTGGCGCGCAAGCTGAGGCTGGGCACATGTCACGTGACGTGAGTAATCTGATTGGTTGCTCAAATTTACCTTAAGCACCTCCCTTGTTGACCCAGGGACGCGTCGAACTCGGCAGAATCAGGACGTGCGCGGTGGTGAGGTGGCTGGGATTTGAGGTGATGGTTTGATCACTTTATCTTTGTTTTCTGTAGGTTTGCAATGTGATTGCTGTGAGCTTGACAGCTGTGAGAACACTTTTGCTCGTGCCACTTCTGTCTTCACTTTCTGGGTAACATGTGGCATCTATAGTTTGTTTTCTTTTGTTCATTTATTTATTTTGATTTTGCTTTCATGTGGGTATTTGCATCAAAGATTGATGATGTGATGTTTTAATACTTTTGACCTGTCTTAATAAAAATGTGCCTGTTTGTTAAAGTCCCCTCATGGCCCCGTTTACCTGGTTACTGTTGACCCCTTAAGGTCATCCCACCACACTTGTAAAAACTGCTTACTTGCACATGCCTTGGAGCATTGCTGACATTTTAATGCTGTTTTACCTGCAGTTTTTGAGTGTTGTTAAACTCACCCCTGATGAACGCGCTAAACCTTTGCGCAGAGGGCACTTTGAGATGAGAGGATTTTTAAACATCAAAAACCAGTTGGAGGGCCAGATAAAAATTATCTGTCTGGCTGCCGCCATTTCACTCGCCCTAGATCATTTTTTGTAGCCTATTCGTTTTTTTTTTTTTTTATAGTCTCAACCCATAGCTACAAGGCAGACAAGGAGTAGCGGCATGCTGACCCAAGACGTCACTTTTCAACGCTGTTGAGTTCTATAGAAGTCTATCGGACTATCCTGCATGCTGAAAATTACGCCAAAGGTATATACCCTGTGCGTTGAAAAGTGACCCCAGGGACCCTTGACCATGTGTCAGACATTTGACGAGTAGGGAGTGAGACTGTGTTGCGAGGTCAGCTACAGAAAGGCAAGCTGAAAAGACTTCACTGAATCCATTTAAAAGAAAGGTAAAACAACAAATGTTGGCTTTGAGGTTTGATCACATGAACATTGCTGCTTCTTGTGGGTTTTTGGTTAGTAGCTCAAAGGCACCAGTCACTGTGTGTCTACTTTGACTACTGGGGAAAAGGGACCAAAGTCACCGTTTCATCAGGTAAGATATTGTGGTACTTTGTTGTTCCATTTTATATATATATATATATATATACAGTTTTGAAGATCGGTTAAGTGGTCTTGCCACAAAATAACATGCAGCCATATTTAACATTTTTGTCTTCGCTAATAGTGGAAAGGGGACCTCGGTAATCGAAAACAATATCTAGTAAAACTCAGATTAAAGGAAGTGCGCACTAAAATGTCTCAACACTATTGCTTTGATAACGGAGGCCAATGGCAAGACAGTGTAAATATACTATAGGGTTATGATATGGCTCTTATCGTAAATCTTCTCGTTGTGACGGTGCTTTTGACTACTGGGGAAAGGGAACAAAGGTGACCGTAACATCAGGTAAGACGTTCGATTTTTGTTTAGTTAGAGCCGAACTACAAAAAAATTATTGAAAAAATTGCATGTTTAGTATCAAACTTAAAAAAAAAATAGAGTGAAAAATCATGGACAATGTTGCATTTAATTATAAACTAAAAAGGATTGGAGGGTTTGGCGAAAAAAACGTTAGTGTTTTTGTGCGCTAAAGAAATTAAAAGTATCACTGTGACTACGCTGCCTTTGACTACTGGGGGAAAGGCACTTCGGTCACAGTGACATCTGGTAAGAAGTCAAATTAAATCTTTAATAAGCGCTGACAGTTGTTTTAAATATAATAACACAACTAAATGTTTTACAAGAATGAAAGTTAGACTGAATTAAAAGGATAAATAGTTCAATTTGTGGCTTAGGAAAATAAATAAGTGACTTGTCATTCGAGCGTAGGCTACATAATAGCTATTTTTGTACAATATCCATGTCTAAAACTGTCAGTGTGACAATGCTTTTGACTACTGGGGAAAAGGAACCAAGGTCACTGTCTCTTCAGGTAAGAAAACCCTATTAAAACAAAATCTGATTTAAGTAGGCTACGAAATAATGTGACCGGCTAATTTGTCAAAAAAGTTGTTTTTATATTGAAGCAACATTTAAATGGCTATTTACTCTACGATTAGGACAGTTAAAGTCGGCACATGTCTTTAGAGTTTTGCTAGAAATGCAACGATTCACAGTAATTATGAATAATTTAACAAAATTTGATGTGTACAAGCATTCAGATAAAACAACGAATCGGCCAAAGGTCATTTAACAGATCATTTTTGAGTTGCATTTTTATACTGCGCTGTAACATTAAACGAATATCGTGTAACTGGGCTTTCGACTACTGGGGAAGCGGCACCAAAGTCACCGTAACAAACAGTAAGATTTTATTATTAATTGCAAGGACAGTTGTATCATACAATAAGACAATGTTATTTACAGTTTTATTATTATATCTTAAGAGTTTTCTATTGATTGTTGTTGTCAAATGAATGTCATTCCATTAGAAAATGTTAAAGAACAGGCTACATAATATTATAATGTTTCGTAGTATAGCTGCTTAAAAACGAACAAAAGTCTATAAGCGTATTGTCAAACGACGACTTTTCATTCTTCTCGCAAGTGTTATCAGTCTATACAAATATTAGTAGCTGGAAACAGCTAAATATGACTAAATAACTAAACTGCCACGTTTTAGCTTTTACCACTGCTATGGCCACTACTTGTTAATTTAAAATAATAAATTGAATTCCACTATTTCTAAGAAAATACAATTTCTAAAATACAAATTCAGTTCTAAATAGCCTAAGCAAAACACCTGCTTGGGTCGATCGGGCTGCTATCCAACCGCAATTTAATAGCCTAAATAATTACAAATTAATTTAGGCTATTTATCCCTTTTCGAATTACTCCAAAGTTCAATAACACAATATTGACTGATTGATTGGCTATATTTATGAATTTTTGAAAGGTTGGGATTGTTTTAATTTGTTCGTTCGGGTCAGGCTTTATTTTAAAGTTCAGTTATTGCTATTAACAAACCCTTAACTAAGTCTTTTGCCTTAATTTATACTCATAATTCGCTACTTATTTATAGTTAGTAGTAGCTGTCGGGTTTATGGGTCGGGTTGTAGAATATCGTCATGGAATATGGAATATCGTCATGCAGAATTCGTGCTTTATAGCCTAGACCTACTAATAAACAACCAATAGCCTATGTTAATAATAGACATGATGATAAACAGAATTGGATCTTATACTAAACTGTTTGTTTTAATTTGCACACAGGTTATTTGAACTGATTCATTAGAAACTAACTGAAAAGTAATCCTGCAGTCAAAATGTCCAGTAATAAATTATTTTTTAAATAGCATTTTATTTATTACAGCATCCAAGAGAGAAAAAAAAAAAAAAACATTTCACCCTATTCCCAAGATTTTGTGTTTTATCGAAATATGTGATTATATTTGGTCAATCAAGCATCAGCGTCTAAAACTATAAAATACCAGTTATCCAGGGCAACAATAATAACTTTTTGCTCAACCGGGAAACTCTCGGGACTCCACAATTTCAATCAATATTTAATATCCATGTAGAAGCCTTCTTATTTGTTAACTAGACCTTGTGGGCGGCACAACATTAAGATGCAGCCTGGTCTAATCTTTAATACGTAGCCTAGTTAATATGTAACTTTAAAAGACACAAAACGTTTTTTGTATGTTTTGAAAGGTGCTAAATCGTACAATACTGACATAATTATGGCACCAAAACGTAAAAATAGTTAGATTTTTACAGCGAATAAAACGTAAATTATTTATGAATCTTTCATGTCATAGAAATATGTATGTTTTCCTTTTCTATCATATTTTTTTGATAAATGAAAGGTCCCTAAGTCCCACTACGATCTTAAACCTACCAATTTTATACGGAATGTTAAACATAATAAAACATAATGGACAGAAATGTGTAGGAAAATTACAATTTTAATTTAAATATAACATTAAAACAATATTTTGAGGCATTAAATCCTACACCTACCCATAACCATTTTATTAACCACAAACTGTTATAAACAGGCTAAATTAATTACAGACAAACAAGCGTAACGTTAATAACAATCATTTATTTTTTTTGTGAAAATGTCAACAACAAAAAAAAAAAATGCCAGTCCTCTCTGGTGTTAATATAGTTTTTATAGGCTACAGAGCAGAATTCATTTTATTAATCCGTGAAATTATTTATCTGTCTTCTCTCCGTGAAGGTGCTCATTTAAAATGTCAATCAACTGAAACTTGATGAAATGAGTATAAAACCGGTGAGAACCTGATACCTGTTCGATATCAGTGCCATAAACCATGTCGTAACGTTGCTCGATTTATAAAGTGCTGAATTTGGATTTGGACAGCAAAATATTAGCTACAAACTGGTTAATCAATTGTATTCATTTTAAGGTTTCAAAGTGTAGTCTCGTTTAACATTATACAACAAATGTAAATCATTAAATACACGAATTTAATATTAATACATGGACATTCATAATACATTCACACTTTACGTTACGTGATTTACGTTGGCTAATACACGTTTTAGTGCTATAAATACGTAAATGTTGTACGTTTTTGTGTGTACGAAAACATAAGTAAATGTACGTGTTGTAGAACCACACTTAACGTTAAAATACACGCATTCTCATGAGATTACGTTGCAAGATGACCTGAAAAGTTAAAAGCCACAGGAAGATTCAGCGATGTCTTCCTTCTTGCATAAAACCAGATAATATCCATCGTTTTGTTTTATTTTACGTTATGTTATAATCTATTAAATTACATTTTATTTTTGTTATATTTAATTAATTAAACCATCCTTCCAGTCATTCATGTCTAATAGTTTTCATATGTACTACATTACATTATATGTATATTGTCTGAGAACGATGCGTTGTCTCTTCAGGTGAATCATCTCCACCAAAGTCAATCTTGCCGATATCCCAGTGTACTCCTGATTCTGCTGGGTCCCTCGTCATCGCCTGCATGGCAAGAGGTTTCTCACCTGAGGACTCGCTTACTTTTAAATGGACGGATTATACTAAGAAGGAGTTGAGTGATTTCGTGCAGTATCCAGCATTCAGTAGTGGCGGACAATACACCAAAATCAGCCATCTGCGCATTAGTAAAAGCGATTGGAATCCTCAAAAACCTTACAATTGCGAAGCTTCAA
Organism: Carassius auratus; assembly: GCF_003368295.1. Classification (NCBI taxonomy): domain Eukaryota; kingdom Metazoa; phylum Chordata; class Actinopteri; order Cypriniformes; family Cyprinidae; genus Carassius; species Carassius auratus. The sequence continues at coordinate 74,984 of NW_020524065.1, read as the reverse complement.
ATTCTGCCGGCAAAAAAGCATCCCCTGTTGCTCCAGGTAAGTTAAATGAAAAAATAACATTTAAATAAAATTAAAAAAAAAATCTAACATTTAACATGAGCTACTTCCAAAAATGAATATATCAATATTACACATTTTAACAATGATATTAAAACTCCACTACAAGAGCATTTTCTTTACTTGGTTAAACAGGCACCCCCCCCCCCCCCCCCCCAAAAAAAAAAAAAATATGTCAACCTATATGTGTACAGTTTGCAAAATGTCGGATGTCCTCCACAGTTTCACTGGATGTAATCGTTGTTTTCATTGCAGGTCCAAGAAAACCCACCCTGAGTTTGGTTTCTGTCACAACCCTAAAAAGTAAATCTTTCATGTGTGCTGTTGAAGATTTCTACCCCCAAAACGACCTCTCGGTACAATGGAAGATAAATGATACAAATTCCTTGAGTCCGCTAAAACTGGAGAGTAAATCGAATGAGCAAGGTTTTTATAATGGATACAGTTTTTATGAAGTCAGCAGTGAGAATTCGGATGTGAATACTCAGTATACCTGTGAGGTCACACACCAGGGAAAACAGTTTAACAGATCAGCATACTTCAAAGGTAAGTCATCTAATGTTGATTTTCTCTCTCTAGTTCACACTTTAACATCTATTTCAAATTCACAAAAAGATAAACTCCTTAAAACTGATCCCAATTCTCAGAGATACACATATATTAGATATTTATATCACAGATTACACCAAATTTACACTTTAAGTAATACTGACTTTCTTTTTCCCTTGTAGCTAAATTTTCACTGACAATGAAGCCACCAATTCAGAAAGAAATATTTGTTAATGATAAAATTGTCTTGCAAGCCGTTGTTTCTGGAGATGTAAAAAAAACAGTGCAAGATACTTCAGTATCATGTAAAGTGAAGGATGAGCTTGTGCCCAATGGGAATATCACAACAGGGGATGTTCAATTATCTCCTGAAACTTCACAATTTAACAGAATTCACGATGTCATCATTAATACAAATAAATGGTTTAATGGTGAAGTGGTCACCTGCACCATCCATGACACAAATAATAACAAAGACATCGAGCAGAAGATCAGTTTTCAAAAAGGTAAGTCAGTTTAAAACCTTCAAATAATCAACTTTATGGCTCTATGTGCATTTATGATAGATGCTTATAATTGAATTGCCTGGCAAAAAAATAACAAAATATTGCCTTCGAGCACATTTGAAATTCTTTGTCAAAAAGATTAGACTGCCTTGATACACTATTGTTTTACATTATTGTGAGATTTTTCTGTTTGTTCAATGAACCTTTATTATACTTTCTCCAATTCAGATGGAAAAGAGCCCACTGTTACCATTTACAAACCTGATAACGTCAAAGATAATATCTCTCATGTGTGTGAGGTCACCAGCCCTAAACTCGGTGATGTCTATGTAATGTGGAAAGGGGATGATGGTTCTTACAGAGAGGGCACAACCAGTGCTCCCATCCATCAAAAGGACTCAACGTCTGTTCTCAGCATCCTAACAATGACAAAAGAAGAGTATGAAAAGCCCAGCACCACCATCACCTGTGCAGTGATTCATGCCAACATGGCCAATAGAAGAGCTCCATTACAAGTGACAACAAGCAAAAGTAAACAGGGAGAAGTTTCATGTGATTAATGTGCAAGCGTTTCCAAACTATCATTGTTCATCTGTTGTTCAGTTTTCCAGTGCTTTTGTCCTGTTGCTCTCTCATCAGATTATGTAAACTATCTTCAATGTTTTTTGTGCATATTTCTCTCTGTAAGTCTGTATCACTTTACTGCACTGTTCAAACATCAAAGTCAAATTACACTCAAGACTAAATGTTTAATTTGATATTTACTTACATGCTGCATGTAAGTAAATATGTTCAAATAAAAACATTGTCAGAAAGATATCATAGAGCTTCTTTATGTCTTGTTCTGTGTTTACTGTACTGCTGTTAGTCTATAATATAACATGTCATTCTTGTGTTGTTTTACAAGCAATAAATATTTGTTTGCATGATTTAGTCCAGCTCTCACATTGTTTTTATGATCAGAAACTTGGTGTGCTTCACTGTCTGCCCCTGCTTTTTATTTATATTTTTTTTTCTTCAGTATTTCAGTATTTTTTTGGAGGGGGTGGGGGGGGTCTCTGTCTCTAGTAAAGGCATTTATTCAATTATAAAGATAACCATAAAAATCACAAGGAGTTATTCGCTTTTTCAATCAATAAAACATACAGATGGTATATATCATATTTTTTTATGTGCACTTTCATTATTATTATTTCAGGAGAAAATAGTAAGTTACTTGATAAGCATACCATAAATGTAGTAATATATATTTATATATTTTTATAAAGTATATGTTCTAATGCACTATCAATGTCTAACAGACAGGACTATAACTGTATATTTGTCTCTTCAGTGTACACTCAGTTGTGTGTGCAAATGAATGTATGTGAGTCCATGTATGCAGTACATAAAGACATTATGTGCTTAAGTGTTACTAACTAGATGTCTAAAACTTTACATTCAGGATATATGATTAACATTCTCATATATGTGTTGGAGCATGTCCTTACCATACATATGTGTCCTGTACATGTGTTTTCTTTTTCAGGTGAGACACCTGAGCCAGAAACAGGCTTTGCTCTGGACTGCAATAAAGATGTTCTTGAGGAGGATGAGTTCAGAAGTCTCTGGTCCACTGCCACCTCATTCATCTTCCTCTTCCTCTTCTCTCTGACCTACAGCGCTGTGCTCAGCTTCTTCAAGGTAATACAAATATTATCAAATATCCTGCAGAGCATTTTAAGTAAGATGACACCTTTTGTAACTTTTACTGCTTGTTCTTAGTGTTATATGCCTGCTTCAATTTATGTCTTTAATGTGTATTTAACTATATATTTTTTTCCCAGGTGAAGCAGTGATGATTTGTTAAAAGAACTTGTGAAGACCCCAAGGTTTCTTATTTGTTCTGTGACAGTAATTAAATGTTGGTCGAATGTATTTAGAAATCAAAAAAATGAGAATAACCACTTCATCTCTATCTATCTTTTGTTCTGTCTATTCATGTCTTTCTGTACGCTCGTCTGAAAAACATATAGAATTTCTGAGATGTTGAAACTGCATAACTTGCCTCCGTGCACACATTTCTGAAGAGAAATATGTACACATATCAATAAAGTCTTATTAAATTTGTCAAAATGAGATTTTACTCTTTTGAATATTGTATCAGCCTCTTACTACAAATGACATTAGCTTGCTTTTTCAGTAGATGATATTGTGATATTAATAGAGATCCATCAGGAAATTATAAGAATTATGACCTCAATCTTGATGTGTTTGCTGCTTATCTAAAAGTATGAGGGCAAAAACATCTTGAATTAAAAAAAATCAATCAGATTAATAAAGTAAAGCTTTTGAACACCTATTTTGAAGAGAGTAATTTCTCAAACAGATCAGAAGAATCTAAATTTTTACAATAATTTTTATTATATTTTAAGACTGATTGAAACTGTACTCAAATTCCTAGAAAAGCTGAAATGTATGGAAATGCAAACATGCATTGCAGTGTGTTTCATATCACATTTTATTGGGTGTTTCTCTCTCCTATTTCGGGTGTTGTATTTAAATACTTCATCTCTGGGGATTCTGGGGGTTCACAAGAGCAGATGAACATCTCACATTCAGCAGCTGCAAACTGTCAAGCACTCAAGGATTTTTTTCTTCTCAATAATAGCCAAACAGTAATAAACTGAACAACACATGTGCAGTTTCTAGCAAGCATGATGAGCTGCAAAGAATAAAAAAAAAATGCATGTTGTAAAATGCCCATTTACAAACACTGTTTATTCTGTAATCTGATACAAATTTAACAGCATCCTCTTGATATGTTGCATGCTCATTAATACACTTAAGAATAACTTGAATTACATTCAGTTGTCTACCCAAAAATGATGCACCTAAACTGAGAATTCAGTGCTGCAATAAAACTCATTTTAATGTCGTTATGCAAATTTCATTTGACTGAGTACTCTCGAAGGAATTTCAGAAGGTCAAAAATACATATATTCGAGAGCATCTGTGTATTCAGATCTCTCTTTCTTCCTCTTTTGGCTCACACATGCTGAAGTGAAACATACTAACAATTCTTAGGAAGGTTAAAATGTTCAAATTTAAAACCGAAGCCAGCAACGACTTATTTTATTACACTTTATTCATGTTTATATTTTATTTATATTATATTTTTTCATATGAAATATATACTTTCTTATATATATATATATATATATATATATATATATATACTATATTGCAATCACTATGAATAAAAAAAAGTTATTAAAAAAGTACACTACTTTTCTTAACGTTTAGCCTACTAAAAAGTTGATAAATGTTATGGGTATAATGTAAGTCTTAAAAATAAGTCTAAAAATAAGTCTAATGTAATATAATGTCTGTAATCTATAGAATGTCTTTTTTTAGATTCTCAGTTCCTGAATGCTTATGGCGCATTCACTTTTTAGCAGAGTCCTCCAATTGCACTTCACGCATATGCGAGGTCGTAAGCGTAGCTTACTTGTTTTGCATCTTGCTGACTCTTGCGCCCTCCAGTGGTGAAAACTATTTATATTGATGTATTTTACATTCACGAGTCCTCAAGCCTAGTCGATGCTGAAAAAATGCGGTTAGCCTATATGACCCATCTGTATTTTGAATTTGATTTTGTCCCGGTCCCTATCTACCATCTAAACAAAATCGTATACGTCAGATAAGTCCCTATAAAATCGTAATAATACAGCCTTAATAGATAAACTAAACAGAAAGCATTAGTTTAACACTGGACTTGGCCTGTCGATCGGTTGTCATTTGACATGCGCATGTCGGCTCCATACAGAAAAGAAAAATAATTCTTTACCTCCAGACTGCGTTACACACGTCACGTGACAGCAGTACACGTTTTGGGGGGAAAAGCTACACAATCTGTCACCTGTGGAAAAAAAAACTTCTGAGGTACAAATATATAGGCTTCCATTACTAATAATAACATGGACATGTGAGGTAGTATTATCCCTTTAATTTACTAATGTGAAGTGAAGTGACATTCAGCCAAGTATGGTGACCCATACTCAGAATTTGTGCTCTGCATTTAACCCATCCGAAATGCACACACACAGAGCAGTGAACACACACACACTGTGAGCACACACCCGGAGCAGTGAGCAGCCATTTATGCTGCAGCGCCCGGGGAGCAGTTGGGGGTTCGATGCCTTGCTCAAGGGCACCTAAGTCATGGTATTGAAGGTGGAGAGAGAACTGTACATGCACTCCCCCCACCCACAATTCCGTCCGGCCCGAGACTAGAACACACAACCCTTCGATTGGGAGTCCAACCCTCTAACCATTAGGCCACGACTTCCCGAAAACATGAGATAACCGTATTGCGATGTGTCTGCAAACGTTATCGCTAGACCATATTACGTTATTAGCGTGTCATTATGTTAACGTTGCATGCTTGATGTGAGCATTAACGTTGCTAATATGAGTGTGTATTTACGTCTGAAGCTAATGGGGGAATTTAGTTTTGAGTTAAACTGTCAAAATGACTTTTTACATTCTTACAGGCTATTGTGTATGCTCGATAACGCCTCACTGAAGCCGGATCATAGGACTAATGTAGCCCATATTGACTTGAGAGAAATATTAAACAAGATGTATTTTACGGATGTTTGGAAACCATGGGATCTTGACTAGAGTGTAAAATAAAGTTCTGTGGGTTTGGATCTATCTATCTATCTATCTATCTATCTATCTATCTATCTATCTATCTTGAACTTGAAAAATAAAACCCAAAGGTCTGTCTTTCTGATTAGCTGTCTGCCTGCCTGTGTTACATTAATGTCTTTTTACCTAACTTTTTTGTCTCCCTTTACAGCATACATTTCCAGCTGGTTGCAAGGACTTCTGTGGCAAGTTGGTTTTATTACTTCCATGCTCTATGTCTTTGTTGAACTATCCAAAATTTGGTTTTGGGCTGTTTCGAATTTATTGTTCACAAATCTGTCTTGTGCAAGTTTCTCTCTGTCTGTGTTTTAGGTTGAAGTTGGCCGAGAGCGATAAGTCGTACAGTTGCTGATCTAGAAGCATTAGGCAAGAGTGTCTGAGAACGATGGTATGATCTGCAACACAGTCTTTTTTTATTACTGATTTATTACTGACTATCTATTTCTTTCTTTGTTGTTTTTCAATAAGAGAGAACTCCCATTAATGGGAATCAAAAGGAAACCCTGAAATCATTTTTTAAGGATGGAATGACACGAGTTGGTTCAGAATTAATACCAAGAGCTGCATCAGCTACTGGTTTGGAAACCAGTGTCATAGAAATAAGGTTTACTTTTGTGCCACACTAACAAACATCATGTCAAATAAATAAATCATTCTGCTTCACTGCTTGTATAAATGATGTGTTTTGTTAACATTCGGTTTAATTTGTGTAATACCTTTTTGCTATTTTTTTGTTTTTCAGAACTGGATTGGTAATTACAAAAGATCGCAAATGACCAATGCTTTGTCTGAGCCCCGGCCATCCAAAGCCAAAGTTCACATTAGAGAGCTGTCGCCTTACAATCTTTTTTGTAGGGACATATTCAAAAACAAAGGTGAGAAACAAAATTTAAAGACTGTTTTTATACTAAATTGTTTCTTTCCAGACATGGTGGCCTTTTTGACATAAGGTTTATGAGGGTCATGAAGCGTCATGAAACAGAATTTCATGATAGTATTTGGGAAGTACTTCACTCACACAAATTACATTCATCACTTTAAGAATGCTGAGTGTATTGAAAAGAATCATCAGGTCATCTACTTTACACGTTATCTTGTTTTTTACAGAGTTGTTACAGATAAATGGTTTTCACAACCCAAGTACTGATTGTCGTTGTATGAATTTACTTTAGAAAGGAGATGCTGACTCTAATGCGTTAAGTTTTTCCTCAGGCACAATGAATGATATTAAGGGCAGGTGCGCCACATTGGGGGAAGATGCAAAGCAGAAATACATTCAAGAGGCAGCAGCACCAGTGGCGAAGCCAGGATGTTTTTATAGGGGTGGCCAAGTAAGGGCCAGCAACCAGTCTGGGGTGGCACAGAAATCTTCATTATTTTATATAAAAAATGTGTTTGACTATAATGTAGGCATAATGGGCTATTTTAGTGCCTTAAACACAACTGAGTACAATTAATTTTTTTATTATTCCTCACCTCCAGGTATTTTAAAAAAGGGGCTCACTTTAACTTTATTGCTCATTCAGCTTCTCAAAACTTGTAAATGCTTGTTCTCCAACATTAATCATGGATGAGGCGTGCAATGATAAAAAAATTTTTTTGAAAAAGGCCAGAAATCAACATAACAGTAGAATTTGTTTATGCATTTAAATGGTTTATTTTTCGCATATTTTATAGTATAAGTGCACTGTACTATAAAATTTAATTACTAATAAAAAAATACAAATCAACTTATGTCTGATATTGTGACCTCAAATTGCAGAATAGGCTATATTTTATTTGAACATGCATTTGAGAGACGTGGTTTGCTTATACACGCAGTTTGCAGCTTTAAATCGCCTTTTCTGTGATTTCATGACTTAGATGTAGACATCTTCAAGACAAAAAGACTTTAAACAGCCCTTTAATCACAGAGCAAATAAATAAGTCAAAGCTTGTTCTTGTGTTATAGTTACTTAATCTAGGCTGTCACACTATATTTCACACACTGGTTGGCCAAAAATATAACATTAGCTCTACTGAACACACACATCTGCAAAAAAACACCCTAAGTCTTCAGTCCAGAAAATAGCTTTTCATATTTCATGGCGCAGCAGTTGATTCTGTTCCCCTCTGGAATTCTTGTTTCCTCTCGGGTTGCAAGGTCTGTGTAATAAACCCAACCAAATAGTTTATCAAACATTGCCCCAAAGTAGCCTAAATTGTGCCGCATGCAAATACACCAAACACACCTGGATGTAAGGAAAGCAAAAAGGGACAAATCTCTTGCTACACTGCAACATAGTAAAATGATTCTCACACTCCAGTTAATGTTCTGTTATTATTTTTCTTCATCTTGCAGTTGTTCCTTTGTTTTTGTCTTATGTCCGAGTTTTTGCAGTTTAATTTTTCCATTGCAAATTAGTGTAATCTGTCCATGCTGATGTCCAAATGCTGACGTTTCAATATAGAGCAACAATACATTTGAACTAATATTCTATGATTAATCTGTTTACCTTCTTACTGATACAGTGGAATATAGTTCATATAGATCAACCTATATGAGGAAATTCTAAATTACAAAATTCAAGGTATTTATCCATGTCTTAAAAAAAGAGCAGAAATATTTAACTTGGATATGTTCCTCCAATTTCCAAGTTAATGGTAAGCAACTTCTCTACACTAACACATTTTTTCATAGTAAAGTGAGTATAATGATACACCAACACTTTATAATAAAAAAAAGTCAGTGCTTGTCAAGAAACTGTACTTAACTGACTTAAAGCAACTAGCACATGGACAATGACCTGTTTTCTAATTTCGGTTTATATAGGTATATTCCTTCAATTAGGCCTTTAGAACCTCATTGCAGGTTATTTGTTTAGATTTTAACAATAAAGCTATTTCAATAGATGGCAAACTTAATCACATCTCCTCAGAAAACAATGTAAAGTTAGAAGAAAAGTGGCTGCTGGACAAAAAGAGGCCAGGCAATTTTTATTTTAGAATTAGAAAAAAGCAAGACATTGATAAATGGTTAAAAAGGCTACTAAATATTTTCCTTTTCAACACTGCTTTGAGACATATAAACTGATTATGTTATGTTAACAGCTAGGATTAATTTAGTGGGGAAAGTCACAAATGCATGTTCACGACCAAAAATTTAAATGAGTACATTTATTGACCATTACACAAAATAGCCTATGCTATTCTGACTAAATATGAAGCAGTTGTGTACTGCATTAATTTATTTCACAGGTTTGGGGCAACAAAGATCATTCTTTCTGACCAAGGCACAGAGTCTGTTTACCAGGTTTATAGTTTATTGAATAAGGGGGGGGGGGGGGGGGGGCACTATGAATTAAAGTTGTCATGTGTGCATATGGTTCTGATTTATACACAACTTTTATGGTTCATTGTATACTTATTCTAGTGCATGTTTTGCATACACACCACACAGTTAAGCTTTCAGTGCATACATAAATACAACAACAGCAAGGCATATAATACAAGAATAAAAATAAATTAGCATAAATGAATAAGTATAAGACAGTATTAAAACAAAATAGACAAAGCCTCAAGCATCACACTGAAATCGGTAATAAATCTGATTTAAAAAAAAAAAAAAAAAAAGGAAATAATTTTCGAGTTGTAAAACCCCTCGTCTTAAAACTATTTTCAAGTTTAGGATTTAGGACGGTATTTAGAACCATTTGACTTGCCGTACATGCAGTCCCGCTTCTTGTGCAGGCTAGTTCTGATCGTACTCGGCAACTGAACTGAGATGATGACATCACTGAATCAAAGATGAACTGCCTTTAACTGTCATTTTGCATTATTGACGCACTGTTTTCCTAATTAATTTTGTTCAGTTGCTTTGACGCAATCCTTTTTGTTAAAAGCGCTATATAAATAAAGGTGACTTGACTATGTTTACGTAAAGGGAAACGGACATTTCGAGGGGAACAGATAGACTGCTGCTGCACCGGCCGTATTCTAACCTTCAATGCTTAACTTAGTTTGCAGGCTACTAAGCTAGCAAGTGCAGTGTAGTTCGACTTTCAGCTGCTACTTAGTGCTAGATACATTTTTCCAACACATTCAGAGAGAACTCACTAAACATTGATTTACCATACATCTCAATCGACTGATTCCAGCGTTTTTGTCGTTGCTACTCTGTGTGTGACCGTCCTCCTGTGTTTCACGGACCAGCAGCAGTAGGTGCAGAGCGCACGCTCATCTCATGGGTCACCTGACCTGCATGGCCAAACGTCCGCTGAGCAGAAATCAGCTCTCAGTCTCCGTAAGACCGTTACTGTGTTAGTTAAAAATGTAAAACTGGCCCTTAATCAGTTGATCAGCTGTCATCATTGATTGACAGCATTTCTCCTTTCTTGTGTTGACGAACTTGACCAACTAGCTATCAGATCTGGGGTGGCCACCGGGGTGGCCAATGAGCTTTCAGGGGTTAACCAATTAAAATGCACTTAAAGAAGCTGAAGTTAGAGGTTCATTTGCTAAGCATTAGTGGTATTCTTAAATTATTAGATGGAAGGATGATCAACAGCAATTGTGGTGTGAGCAAGACATTGTGTTAGACAACCGGATAGTTTATCTCTAGTTTTTATCATAATTTCAAATGAGTTTGTTACAAAAATATTCCAAGGCTATCAACATCAAATATTCTCACATTGAAGAAATTGTCAAAGACTCATACCACCATCTCAAACTGGAAGCAGCTGAAGAACAAAGTGGTCATGAGATTTCTTTAATTAAAATTTAGTTACCCCTCTGTCTCAGGTTTGATTTACATCCATTTCTGAAACGAGAAAGCCGCTTTCTGAAATGGAACCCAGGAAAACCTGCTTTTATCTTATGATTTATTATCAGCAAGATGTGAGATCAATTGATGTGCAATACCCACATATTCCATTGGCAACAGTTAAAAATGAACAAGCTACCTTTGAGATGTTGCTTTAAATATAGTGATGAGTATGATTTAAACTAACTCGCTTGACTTTCAAATATTTGTGTTTTTCCTTTGGTAGATGGAGGCAATTTGTGCTGTGTCTGCCGCGTCCATTTTGATGATAAGAAGAAGAATGCAAGAAAGAAGTGGCGTTCATGGTCTCAGTGCACAGTGTGCCAATCATGGTCACACACAGCATGTGGCTTAAAAAGAACATGTGCCTTCACTGCCAGTGTCAAGACACCATGCAAACACCCTGAAGATGTATCTTGTTACTTGTTTGTAACAAGTAACTAATTTGTTGTAGAGCTAAACCACATACATTGTTAGAAAGGTCTTGACCTGGAGAGTAACATATGTAAGTATGAAGATTCTACATAGCTCCTGTTTTGAAATACTGACCTTTGAAACATCACCTTGGTGCATATTTGAAGGCTTATAATTAAGCAATTAAAAAGGGCTACACACATGGGGCCAACTGTTATAGAGAGCTCTTGTCCTCATTTATGATGTAAATATAGTCAACAGCTTGGGATATTGTCAAATCTGGTTAAAAGTTATTTGAACCCATTTAAAATTTAGACATTTAAAATCTGATTACATAGATATGTTTACAATCCGCCCAAACTCCACACTGTACTCTCAACTCACTATTTGCAATATCCAATTCTAAGAAATACACGATTTAAAAAAAAAAACTACAATTCTCTATAGCTACGCAATGCAGCTTGATACAAATCAAGCACTGCAGTTGTAGTTTATCTGGTTTGCGAATTAGGGTTGGAAATTAGGGTTGTAAAATGATATATCTACTGAATATATCAAATATCTAGTGTAACCAATCTATTACTTACACTGCATCTAGATGATTTACGTTAAGAAAATCTAAATATATTTGTTTATTTAAGACTTTTTAGCCGAAATGTAGAACGCGCAAACCCCGCCCACAACACAATGCACTTCCGTAACCTTCTGCTACCAAAAATGTATTTCTCTGAATCGAAGGAGAAATGTGCAAAAGTTATATTAACATATCGTATTGTTGAGTTATCTGTTTGTTGTTTTTTTTTTTTTTGGACAAATGTTGAATTTATCATTTTAAAAAAGTGTCTTGTGAATAAAATACTTATGGGCGGAACTAAGTTATGCAAGCTACGTGGTTTCAGCGATAGCAGCGTAACCACCATGGCAACAAACAACGAACAAACTAAATGCAATATACATTCACTGAACGAAGAAAGTGAAAATAAAACGAAAACAGCCAATGGGAAGAATAGAAAAAAAGTGTTCAATTACATAGGCTTGGATCTGGAGAATTTCAAGCCAATAAGTTATGTAGGAACATACTGAATGTGGCACTGTCACATACGGATTTTGACTGTAAATTCATTGTATGTCATTTTTTAAGTAAATTACTTTTCATTGACTTTAAATGTGCTGTGAATAAGTGCAGAGCACCATGGCTGAAAACATGGCTGTAACTCGTAGAGTCAATACACCTCTATGTTCCCTTTTATTTTATTTTTTTACAAAGTCATAGTTGCTTCAGAGGATTCAAGATCCAATAATGTATTGTCATTTCAACTCAGTCGAAGGGGATTTTGATGGTGAGCTCACAAAAAACAAAACACCTCTCACACATTTGTACATTACAGTAAATAACATATTACATTATGGTAAACACATTTTTTTTTTTAGATTAGATTAGATTCAACTTTATTGTCATTATGCAGAGTACAAGTACAGAGCTAATGAAATGCAGTTAGCATCTAACCGGAAGTGCAAGAATATAGTGTTTTATATACATAAAAGTGCAGAGTAAGTAAAGCTATGATATACAAAAAGTACAGTGTAGTTGCTATATACAATATTGATCGGAGTATATACAGAATATAAATATGAATGCAGTGTAGGGATTGTATGTACATTATGAACAGAGTAATGAAGGATTATATATATGTTATGAACAGCAGGAACGTGAGAACAGTGGTAATAAATGCAGTTGGATGAGTGTGCAAAAATATTGTTGAACAATGTATTCTATGCAAAATAACAGTATAGTGCAATATTTTTTATATAAATATTTTACTGTGCTCGTAGAGTAACAATTATAGACGGTTTATTTTTTAATTTTGTACTCATACAGACAGACTAGTGGGGATATCTATGCTTAAATACAGTGCCTAAGCTTTAAAATAGATCAGACCTAGTAAAACAACATGTCTGCACAAGTAATGCAGTAAAGTAATTAATTATTTATATATTATAATTATATTATATTATATGTCTATAATGTCTTGTACATGTGGGTGAAACATCACAGCGGCTTGATGTCGTTTTCTTTCCAGCTGTTGGAGACCTTGAATGAGAGCAGCTTACTGCAGTCCTAAAGATTTAAGGAAAACATAGATTTATGGGAGGAAGAGTGATCTTTTTTCACAAGTTTAATTAATATTTCATGGACTCAGGCCATGAAATTCTGCAACAATGATTAACCTCTTGAGGATTTGAGCTGTCAAGATGTGATAGCAGGTATTCCTCTAAACATGCGGGTTCCGTGTAATGGATCAAAGTTGGCATCCAATGTGACAATCATATCTCCATCCGCCTGGAAAACAAACACTTACAGTAACACTGGTTTTGTACCCGCACCAGGTTTATACATTTATACTATTACTTCTATTATAATACTACATACACAAATTAACTTAGTTTGATATTAATTCAGATTTTAATTCTACGCCATTAATTTAATCAAACAAGAACCACGCTAGAATTATAACCAACCTTTGGACATGCTGGGCATATGGTTCCATCATTTAATTGTGGGCAAATATCAACCAAACTTCTTTGTCGGAAGTGGTGATGCCTAAAATGGGATATGGGGTGTTGCAAAAACCCTCAACAGAAACCTGACACTCCAGTGACAGAGAAACAGAAAGCTCTAGCAGAGGGATGGAGAAGGCTGTCTGTCTGGGGCTTGTGGCTGTTGCTGGTCAGAGCCCATATCTTAGCAGAGTACAGGTTTTTGGTTCACACGCACACATCTAGACTGTAACGGTGCAGAGCTGTCCTGCAAAATATAAAGAGGAAAATAACATAAAAACATAACCTAGTACTACTATAGAGACTAACATATCAGTATAAATTAAATTAAATTAAATGTATGCATTTAGCAGACGCTTTTATCCAAAGCGACTTACAGTGGATTCAGGCTATACATTTTTAGCCATCATGATAGTATATAAACTATACATTTAGTTTATATAGTATAGACTAAATCACTTGAGTGTGTCACATATAACTTAATGTTTGTAATTATTGGAATCAACAAACAACTTTTTTTTTTAATTGCATCACAAATTTGATTAATTCCTAAACGGAAATCATTACTCCACATGTAATAGGATTGAATTCCTTAACTTGTCAATAAAATTAAATACATTAAGATTTTGTATCAGGTAAAATGACAAACCTGTGCTGACAATGACCTTCATGTCTTTTGTGTAAATATAGGAATAACCCCAGGGAGGATGGCTCATAGTAAACATTCTGTAAGAAACATGGATAACTCTAATGTTTTTAAAACAACAAACTTGTGACACTACCAGTTGATACTGCATAGTGTTAAAACAATTTGAAGTATCTAATGAATCTGTTGACATTACTGTGAGTTTGCTGTCTGTATGCAAGTATAGCAATAGCAATGTAAGACTGTATGCTACTGTTCTTACATTTCACTTTTCAGGAAGATGCAGTAAATTTCTGTGAATCCTCTTCAGGCAAACCTCACAAAACACTGTAGTGGAGCTGCACTCAATGCACCTATAATCAGCATGTTCTCGGCAGACAGCACACTGGGTAGTGACTGGTGCTGAACATTCAAACGACACCTTAAGCATCTCATCCTTGACTGCATCCCAGGCATGAAGCTCTCTCTTCTTTGCCTTACTGTATGCGCTCTCAGAACAGCTTGTGTCACATCATCAGGTTCAGCCAGTTGAGATGTAATAGAAGCTTCTGAAGGGTGGGTCTGTTTGTAGCTGGGCTGGGGAAGACCTTGACTGAGGTAAGAAAACTTTGCAGGGCCAGCGATAGACCTCCTTACCAACTTAATTTTAACGTTCCTGAAACGTGTGGTCATCTTAAGAGCTTTTCCCATATCTGAAATCAAAATATTTGGCAATTATTACATAAAGCAAAGTGCAACCCGTACCGTACTTCTTATCACAGCCTAAAAGACAGAAACACATGAGTGAAAATGGGATGCAGTCAGATGAGGGATATTTGGTGTGATAGTTAGATACAGCTAGCTAGATAACTAGATAGATTGCAAGATATATAGATAGATAAATACACATCAAGCTAGATCTACATCTATAGATAGATTATATAAATAGATAGATAGATACACAGCTAGCTAGCTATATATATATATATATATATATATATATATATATATATATATATATATATATATATATATATAAACTGCTCAAAAAAATAAAGGGAACACTTGTGTGTTATATTGTTGTTGTATTCCCTTTATTTTTTGAGAAGGTATATAGATAGAAAGACAGAACAGACAGCCAGACAGATAGACAGATCCAAAGCTTCCTGATATAGGATCAAATCCAGCCAAGCTTTGTCCAAACCCACAGAACTTTATTTTACACTCTAGTCAAGATCCCAAGGTTTCCAAACATCCGTAAAATACATCTTGTTTAATATTTCTCTCAAGTCAATATGGGCTACATTAGTCCTATGATCCGGCTTCAGTGAGGCGTTATCGAGCATACACAATAGCCTGTAAGAATGTAAAAAGTCATTTTGACAGTTTAACTCGAAACTAAATTCCCCCATTAGCTTCAGACGTAAATACACACTCATATTAGCAACGTTAATGCTCACATAAAGCATGCAACGTTAACATAACGACACGCTAATAACGTAATATGGTCTAGCGATAACGTTTG
Organism: Carassius auratus; assembly: GCF_003368295.1. Taxonomy (NCBI): domain Eukaryota; kingdom Metazoa; phylum Chordata; class Actinopteri; order Cypriniformes; family Cyprinidae; genus Carassius; species Carassius auratus. The sequence goes on along the minus strand of NW_020524065.1, from coordinate 59,253 downwards.
CTGACACATCGCAATACGGTTATCTCATGTCAGCAATAATGACACGCAATACGAGTGTATGTATTGTTTTCCATTACAGTTTAAATGCTCAGTTTTATAATTTTAATAGTCTTACCTGAAAATATTAAGCAGGAAATATCGCAACGTTGCCGCTTTCGTCCAGTAGACTTCCGATTACAGGTGAGCAGGAATTCTGGGATTGGATCTGGAGTCTTCTCTTGTATATTTGTGGGTGATTAACCATTTGGATGGATGATCACGGCCTTCTGAGCCTACTAGTAGGTGCAGGAGGCCCCTCCTGGCCCATTTCTATAACCGCTGATAACGCCCCATTCAATCGAGTGATAACGTTCGAATCGGGTGGACGTAGAGAGCGAGGTAGAGAGAGAGGTAGAGAGGTAGACGTAGAGAGAGAGAGAGGGGTAGAAAGAGAGGCAGAGGTAGAGGTAGAGGGAGAGGTAGAGAGAGAAGTAGAGAGAGAGGTAGAGGTACTCCATTATAGCCTATATATGTATCTATTATAGCCTATATATCTATTATAGCCTATATATAAATATATTTGTTATATACATGGGCGAGGCTAGCCCCTTTTTAGGGGTGCTTCAGCTCAGTGTTACACTTTTCAAAGATGAGGCGGTGCTCTTCCTTTTTGCAACACATTTATTTTCTGTATGAAAGTATGAAAAAGACAGTTTAGATTGGGAACACTCTCGGTATCGTGTGCACTCAAACTCACTCGTTACATACTGATCGCTCTTTCACTCTACTAGCTTAAGTATTCTTAACAGTATCAAAAATAATGTCTCAGTGCAAGCATTTATGCATATTCATGACACTGACTGGGACACACCAATACAATATCCTTAAAGTTACATTTTCTAAACCGATTAACACTGTAACACAATAAATCTAAGCATCTTCAATACCCAATCTTACACTGTGCAGAAGCAAGTATCGTAAATAACATTCAAGTATCACATTAGACTCTGGTAACAATTACAGGTAAGTACAGTGAAACTCTATACTCAAACGCTGAAAATCACAATTCAGTATATAATTGCATTACTCCAGCATTTATAAATTGTATAAACTTTTCTTATTGCTCTTTTTATCATTTTATTAATTATTTTAATCACAGTTTTAACCCAATAATGGTTTCTATATTTTAACATTACATTCTCAGCAAATGGATTCTAAAATTATTAACACACAGAATCTGATTTCTGATTAATAATACACCATGAAATGCTCTTTCTCACAGTTAATGGCTTATGATGAAATGACTCTCAATAAAGTTAACACGTGAGTGGGATGACTACAGGCCTACTCACACGTGTGCATTTTAGCTTAACTTCTTTAACACTACATGACTACTTCAGGTTCTTTAACATCGATTTAGTGTATCACCTATCTGACATTTTTATGTGAATCATGGTATTTTTACACACTTACTACTCATTTTCACTCATGCAGAAAGTTATGATCTTTTATCAGGATTGTTAATCTGATCGTCGGCCATTTTAGGTGCAAAAACTCTGAACCAGTGTAACATTGAACATCTCAATATGTTTCTCGCAAGTACTACAGTTTTAGAAGCACACAATACCGCTGTGAATTACTACAAGGTGAATTTCGTCAGCTTACCTGTATGAAAGTATGAAAAAGACAGTTTAGATTGGGAACACTCTCGGTAGCGTGTGCACTCAAACTCACTCGTTACATACTGATCGCTCTTTCACTCTACTAGCGTCAGTTACCAGTTGTAACGGCCAAAACTATGTATTTTGCATGTATCACATTATAGTGCGGTGTGCCCTTTAAGAGACTAATCACTTGACTTGTAACGCACGCTATGTGGTGATGACGCAGAAGGACTATATGTGTGTTTAATGAGGACCCCCATGGATGATAAGTACGCTCTGCCTTCTCGTTGTTATTTTTCTCTTTACTTTATTTGTAACGCCAAGAAGAGTTAATCTCTCATGTATGAGAGGAGTGCGTTGCCGTGTACCAGCCATTAAATGTGTGGAACACCAACTCTGCGTTTTCTCTTTCACTTAATGCATTTAACGAGTTATCCGAGAAGAAGCGTTACAATTGGCGCCCGAACAACTGAAGCTGGATCCGTCATCTGTGTGGGACCTACGGCGATGAAACCCTAAAACTAGTACGGGAGTTGGGGAGCCGTGAGAGTGTTCAATCGGCATCCTGGAAGCTGGTGAGATTAGCTTGCTAAATCTGGTTGCCATGTGCGCAAGGAAGGAACACCTGTATTTCTGCGTGAGTGGATGACGCAGTTTTGTTGACAGCGGATTAATCTGCAACATTTGGACTTTGTGCTTTATTGAACATTTTGATATTGTTTACAAGCTGGTGGTGATGTTTTTTTGAACGAAATAGTTCAGTTGGAACAAAGGATTATTTTTTCTTTTGAGGGAGTGATCTAATTTAAAAATTTTCCCTGCCTGTTTTCCAAGCACAGACTGATATTTTTTTTTTGGTATATAATCTTTTTGGGATATTTCAGCAAGGATTTTTGTGTGTGTGCACGTTGAATTTGACTGCACAAGCGAACAGCAGAGATTTTTCTTTTCAAAGACTACTTGTGGTTTATTTTTGTTGTGCATTGGAATTTCGTTTTGAACATTTTGAGGAAACAATACACCTGTTGGAACAGTTTTTCTTCATCGTGAACTGTATTTACTTATGCTGGACTGAGGAATAGTTTCAAACTCCGGACATTTTTCCATGGTCAAGTAACATTTAATTCAATTTAAAGCAACATATTCTTTTGCTCTCGGCCTATTCTGTTACGAAAAATACTAAGCTCTTGCAAAATAGACTATAACTAACTCAAAGGAATTGTTGAATTTTTTTTGAAGATTTTATTGATGGTGTGTGCATTTTAATAACGGGTTGTATTTTCTGGGTTACATTTAGAATTTTTACAATTTCTAGATTGCTGGTTATGTAAATGCACATTAGCTGATATGGCTTATCACCCAGACTTTAACACTGACTTGACTTACACATTACCAGATTCTGCCCCCAGACAGAGACCAAAGTTACCTAAGCGTGTGAGCCTGGAGACTCAAGTGGAGCTCTTACAAGCTGAAGTATCTGTGTTGCAACAGTGCCTCAACGATTCTCTCCAGTTGCAGCAGAGTATATTAAGACGTTTTGGTCCTCCTGATGTCAACAACCCTTCAGCACCACATGTGCAGCTCCCTCCTATGGCCAGCTCTACGCCACACATCCATATTCCTCCAGACCGAATGCCATTACAAAGTACCACCACCAATAACTTTTCTCACGCAAACACGACTTTCTCGCCACAGCCCAATTCTTCTGATGTGAGTAATACTAGTAGAATCCTCGCATCTGTTCTGTACCAGTCAAGGCTTGAACCACCTGTGTTTGCGGGAGACGGACACGTTAGCCCTGAGGATTGGCTACAATCGGTCAATGTGTACAGAACCTCCCTTGATTTAACCGATGCTCAGATTCTTCTCGAGCTGCCACGGTTTTTAGCAAAAGAGCCAAAGAAATGGTTTTCAGTCCTTGACGCACATGTCGTTACATGGGCCCAGTTCTGTGATTTCTTCAGGAAAGTCTTTCTTCCTTCTGACAGCCAGGAACAAATAATGAGAGGTATCTTGGACCGTATGCAAAGCCCTGAAGAGCCCCTTCCTACTTTTGTGGCTCACATGCTAAGTGAATTCAGAAAACTGAAAACTCCTCCGCCGGAGCAAGAACAAATCGACCTTATTTGTAAACATGCTCTTGAAAAGTATAGAGTGGCTCTCTATGGAACTTCTGTTTCCTCTGGTATGGATCTTCTGCTGAGGGCTCACGAGCTCCATGTGGTCCTGGGACCAAGTAAATGTTCATTGCCTGCAATGCAGAATAAAGCTAAATTTGTCAAAGAAACCTACTGTTACAAGTGCTCACGCCCTGGCTTCACTTCTCGAACATGTCCAGACTGCAACTCACTTTCTGGAAATGGCTCACAACAAAGTGAGTCCCCTAATGCTCATTCGGAACATGCTCTTGATGCAAGAGTTACAAACGACCCTGAAAGTAGCAATGCAGGGGAAGGAAGCTCATTTGTAAGGCACAAGGGAAACTCCAAAGGGGGGAGGATGATTCGCAGAGGCAATCCTCCCTCCAGAAGATAATTTCGCCTCAACCGTCTAATGCTGCTGTTCCAGAACATCCTGTCCTTTGCCATGTGGAAGATCCCACATCACCTTCCTTTTGGAACACTCCATTTAGAGTCAAGATTAACCTACATGGCCAGGTGTTAGATGCTACACTTGACACAGGCGCATCACTTTCTGCGGTGCAAGCGGACATTGTTCAGAATCATGCCAAACTGAAGGTTAACATTAAACCATGGTCTGCTCCCCCAATCCAACTAGCAGATGGTGGGGCATGCCAACCCTTAGGGCTGACATGGTTGGCTTTTGGCTTCATGGGACAGCGTTTTTATCACAGGTTTGCCATTGTCCCACGCTTACCCTCAACCTTGGTCTTGGGGATGGACTTCATGTTGCGTGCCTCCATCACCATTCACATCCCATCCAGAACTGTTGTCATAGGCAACGATCCTTTATTAATAGAGGAGATGGAAGGCAGGGAAGTGCAGGAGTCGGAAAGCAGTTTGTTATTTATGGAAGTCCTATCTTCCGCACTTCGAGAAAAGGTTGAAGAAGCATGTCTGAGTAATGCTGAGAAGGAACAACTGTCAGGGCTACTTGAAAGTTTTTCTGATCTCTTTGACGGTCATCTGGGTCGCACATCACTAATTGAGCACTCCATTGACACGGGGAACGCCAAGCCAGTCCACCTTCCCCCTTATCGAACCTCCCCAGCTAAAAAGCGTTTGATTGAGGATCAAATAGGAAAAATGTTGAACGATGGCATCATTGAACCGGCAACAGGTCCTTGGGCAGCCCCCGTGGTGATTGTTCAGAAACCTTGTGGTGAACCACGATTTTGTGTGGACTGTCGTGGGTTGAACCAGCTTACTGTGAAGGACTCTTATCCATTACCAAGAGTTGATGAGTCCTTAGACTTCCTTTCTAGAGGAAAATTTTTGACCACGATCGACCTTGCTCGGGGATACTGGCAGGTCTCCATGGCAGAAGACTCTAAATCTAAGACTGCTTTTGCTTCACATTGTGGGCTATTTCAGTTCCGTGTGCTTCCATTTGGTCTGTGCAGTCTACTTGGACGACATTGTTGTGGCTTCGCCCACTTTCAAGCAACATCTCAATGACCTCAGGGAAGTCCTTTCACGGCTCAAGTCTGCCGGGTTGACCATTAAACTGGTCAAATGCCAGTTTTGTCGCAGAGAGCTCACCTTTTTGGGGTACCGCGTCTGTCCGAGTGGCATCCTGCCGGACCAGGCCAAAGTGAAGGCTGTTATGGACTTTAAAACCCCTGTCAATGTGAAGCAAGTGAGGCAGTTTTTGGGCCTATCAGGCTATTACCGACGGTTCATACAGGACTACGCCCACCATGCTGAACCACTGTTTGCGCTCACTAAAAATGATGCTCCTTTTGTGTGGGACTCTGCATGCCAAGACGCCATGGACCTTCTGAAACAAAAATTAACTTCGGCACCAGTGCTAAGTTTTCCTGACTTCTCTCTACCTTTCTTTGTTCATGCCGATGCCTGTGATGCGGGACTAGGAGCTGCACTGATGCAGAGAGATCTGCATGGCAGGGAAGTTGCTGTGGCGTATGCTAGTCGTGCCCTGCATAAATCGGAGAAACCTTATTCAACGCCCGAGAAGGAATGTCTGGCCGTCATGTGGGCCCTTGAGCACTTTAGGCCTTACATTGAGGGTCTCCATGTCACAGTCTTCACTGACCACAGCGGGCTCAGGTGGTTGATGTCCCGTCCCAACCCCACTGGCCGCCTTGCTCGTTGGTCTCTCCGCCTTCAGGACTTCGATTTCGATGTTGTCCACAAGCCTGGATCTCGAAACAAAGTCCCTGATGCGCTGTCAAGGAATCCTCTAGCAGATGATGTGCCACCAATGGACCTTCTTCCTGACTACGCTGTGATTGGTGGTCTTGATCTCCGTACGCTACCTTCAGTGACACTTACGGATCGCTCTCATGTCAGACAATTACAGCTTGATGATCCAATCACAGGTGATCTCCTCCGTAAAATGGAGGCCGCATTACAACAGGAGAGTGAGATGGATGATTGCTCTCAGTATTCCATTCAGGATGGCCTGTTTCCAAGATCCCAAACCTGCTTGCGGCATCCACCCCTTGAAATCTTTAAAGCTGTATGCTCCTGCTTCTCTCAGAAGTACTTTGCTGAGATACTACCACGATCACCCAACTGCGGGTCACTTAGGGATAACCAAGACCTTGGCCCGACTGAAACACAGGTTTTTCTGGCCTAAAATGGCATCTGAGGTGAAGAAATATGTAACCTCTTGCACGGTTTGCCAACTGACTAAACCAAGTCAGAGAAAACCTGCTGGTCTAATGGTCCCAATTCGTCCCCAAAAACCTTGGGAGTATGTTGGGGTGGATTTCGTTGGCCCTTTGCCGCGTACTCCCAGTGGAAATTCTTACATTTTGGTTTTTGTCGATTATTTTTCAAAGTGGGTCGAGATCGTGGCAGTGAGAGAAGCTACTGCTCAAGTGGCAGCAAATAAACTGCTAAGTGAAGTGTTTTCCCGTCATGGGGCCCCCACATATCTAATTTCAGACAGAGGTTCCCCTTTCATGAGCGACCTTTTTGAACGGGTGCTCACTCTTCTGGGAACAGAACATTGCCTCACAACGGCATATCACCCACAGACAAATGCCACAGAGAGGGTGAACCGGACTCTCAAGACAGCAATTCGAGCATATGTGGATGATAAACATACTACCTGGGACCGATATATTCCACAAATTTGCTTTGCACTACGAACAGCACCGCATGAGAGTACAGGTCAAACCCCGTCCATGATGTTGTATGGGAGGGAGTTGAACACTTCATTGGACCTGGTGACTCAGCCTGTCTGGGATGGAATAGAGGAACCTGAAATTCCTTATCCTGAGAGCTTACGTTTGACATTGCAAGAGGCACATGGCCATGCTAGGGCAGCCCTGGAAACCAGTCACAACAAAAGGAAGCAGCATTATGACAAAAGACGTCGCTCTGTTTTTTATGCCATTGGTGATCTTGTCAGAGTGAAAACCCACCCTAAATCAGATGCTCTGGCCAATTTTACAGCAAAACTGGCACCCTTGTACTCTGGTCCATACCGTGTCACTCAAGTTTTGCCTGATGTGAATTACAGACTTGCGAAGTTGGACACAGGACAGGATGCTGGTGTCTATCATGTGGTCAATATGCAGCCTTTCCACACTTGGAACGCATGCAGCAGCCATACACCAAATGGGTCTCAGGATGAGTCTGAAACACCAGATGAGGGGTTGGGGGACATGTTGCTGGTGACACAGAGGGGTGCAGACCAACCTCAAGACGCTTGCTTTTCTCTGCCTAATGAGGCTGATGTTAATTGTGACGATCCTATTGACAATTCACATGACGTGACCAAGCATAACATGAGCAGTTGTCCTCGTAATGCAGACGCTGATGCTAACACATCTTCACAACATACACATCTTCCTGACTTTGACATTGATCTTGAAGGTCATCGCTACAATCTCAGACCTAGACTGGCACCTAGAATCACCTCAGGGTGGTCAGACAATAGATGGACTAACGAGTATCATACTGACAGATTGGATCTGAAGTAGTAATGTGTTTGCTTGTTTGAATTTCTCCTGTATTAAGAGTTACTAATACGCTTTACTTTCCTTGCGTAGCAAAATATGTTCTGGGTTGATGGATTTCCAAGTTTCCATGTATGGAGTTGAATTTTACCGTTGTCCTTATGTTGTGTACGGCTGGGGACAGCCTTTTTCTTTCCGGTGGGGAATCTGTAACGGCCAAAACTATGTATTTTGCATGTATCACATTATAGTGCGGTGTGCCCTTTAAGAGACTAATCACTTGACTTGTAACGCACGCTATGTGGTGATGACGCAGAAGGACTATATGTGTGTTTAATGAGGACCCCCATGGATGATAAGTACGCTCTGCCTTCTCGTTGTTATTTTTCTCTTTACTTTATTTGTAACGCCAAGAAAGAGTTAATCTCTCATGTATGAGAGGAGTGCGTTGCCGTGTACCAGCCATTAAATGTGTGGAACACCAACTCTGCGTTTTCTCTTTCACTTAATGCATTTAACGAGTTATCCGAGAAGAAGCGTTACACAATCCTCAGCTGAGTGTACAGCTTAGGGTGCCCTCTATCGGTGAAGCTGAGTTTCACAACAGTAACACTTTTTCTAAAATACATCACAACAGTATGATCACCAAATTTCAACGTAATTCTTATCATCAGAACTCAGTTACTGAAATCAAAATTTAAAGGGGCAATGTTTATACGTGTCTCTTAAAGGGGCAATAAACACTCAGGACTACACTCTCCCCCACAAAATTAAATGTCTCCGGACATTTCCGTGAACAAGGAAAACATCACTTTAGAACACCTCAGCCATCCAAGGCCTCCAGTAACCATTAGTCTGTGTTACTTGAGTCTCTGTTACCTTACAGTTTCTTTGTACCAAGGACGGTTGACCCAATGTATCATAGCTCAGTACCACAGGCTGGTGTCTCAGTCTCTGGGGTCGCTGTCTTACCACCTGTTTCTCCCTTTGCATCAGAACCAGAGAGTCGGCTCCGGATTCAACATGCTCAGGCCTATCAGGACTTAAGTCAGGTCTCTGAGATTGTAGTGGCATATCCTCTTCGCTTTGTAGTGGCAAATCCTCTTCGCTTTGTAGTGGCAAATCCTCTTCGCTTTGTTGTGGCAAATCCTCTTCGCTTTGTAGTGGCACATCCTCTTCGCTTTGTAGTGGCACATCCTCTTCGTGATGCTGAGGACTCTGCTGAGGCTGAAAAGGCTCTGCTAGAGGATTCAATGAACCCTGTCTTTGCCGTGTCCCTCGGCCAGGTCTGAGATGCCACTGGTAGTTGCCGCTGCATTCGTCGCTGGAGGTGTCACTCTGCTCTAGCTGTTGCCAATGCTGTCGTTCTGGCTTGTTTCTTCCCTTTGAATAGCTCTGGGACTCGTGTTGCTGACGAATCTCTGCTGGTGGCTGATCAACGGGAAGGAAATCACAGGGCAGCAGAAGATTTCTATGAACCACTCTGTCTCTTCCTTTGCCACTTTCTGGACTGATCTCATAAACGGGACTGCCATCGGCTTTTCTCCCCTTCACTTTGTACACTTGACCCTCCCAGTAGGACTGGATCTTTCCAGGACCCCCTCTGGGAGTGAGGTTTCTGAGGAGAACTCTGTCGCCGGGGTGGAGGTCTCTCCCCTGAACTTTTCTGTCATAGAGGACTTTTCCCTGAACTGCTCCCTTGACAGCTGTTTTGTCGCAATCTTGTATGCCTCCTGCATTCTCGTCTTCCAATGACTCACGTAGTCATCATAGGTGTCACGGGCCTCATCCTTTTCCAGATTAAATAACAGATCAATAGGCAGGCGAGGAGAATGTCCAAAGATAAGGTAATAGGGCGCGTAACCTGTTGCCTCATTCTTTGTGCAGTTGTACGCGTGGACAACTTTAGCGAGGTATTCCTTCCAATCCTCCTTCTCCTTGTCCTCCAGGGTACGCAGCATGGACAACAGGGTACGGTTAAACCTCTCCACCTGCCCGTTACCCTGGGGGTGGTATGGTGTCGTGTGCGAGCCCTGGATGCCAGAGAGTTTCTTCAAGCTAGCCATCAATCTGTTCTCAAACTCTTTACCCATATCGTGATGTAGTCGGCTGGGAAACCTGAACTTAAGGGCAAAATCGTTGAAAATCTTGTCAGCTACAGTCTTGGCCGCTTTGTTCCTAGTTGCGTAGGCCTGCGCGAATCTTGTAAAATGGTCCATGACCACCAATATATACTCATACCCATGCTTACATTTCTCCAAATGCAGAAAATCTATGGAAACGAGCTGGAATGGATATGTGGTCTGGATGGACACCAGAGGTGCACGGGTCTGCTTACTCGGTTTCTTCTTCTTGAGGCATTCACACACTTTACTGACAAAATGTTCAACGTCCCTACTCATCTGTGGCCAGTAGAACCGTTCTCGAATCAGGTCAAGCGTTCTTTCGACCCCCAAGTGACCCATGTCCTGGTGTAGTTCTTTGAAGACCAGCGGATGATAAACTTTGGGGAGCAGCAGTTGTTCTCGATGGGAAGTTCTACGGCGCAGAACACCATCTTGACCAACATGAACCTTTAGCCACTGTTTCAGCAGTATGGACACTGCAGGGTTTTCTGCTTTCACTTCAGCTCTACTTGGCCTCCTGCTCTGTGACTTGTACCAGAGGACTCTTGACAGGATTTCATCCTCCTCCTGTGCTTTGCAGATTTGATCTGTGGTGAGAGGTTGGCTGGTCTCACTGTCCTTCACCATGCTCAAAGCACTGACCTGAATCAACCCCACACCCTGACAAGGGTGTATCCTTTCCGTTATGACCCTCTCCATGGACGCACTGATTACATCTTGACTGGCCTCAGCCGTACAGCAACGCATGTAGTCCTCAATATCCAAGGGCATCCGTGACAACCCATCTGCATCGGAATTGTTCTTGCCTGGGCGGTACCGGATAGTAAAGTTATAATCGGCCAACTCCGCCACCCATCTGTGTCCTGTTGCGTTGAGTTTTGCGGTGGTGAGCACATACGTTAGTGGATTGTTATCCGTGTATACCACGAATGATGGGGCATGGTAAAGGTAATCCCGGAAACGTTCGCAGATGGCCCACTTCAATGCTAAAAACTCTAATTTTCCAGAGTGCAGATGGTACCTCTTTTCTGATGGACTCAGCGTGCGGGAGCCATAGGCGATCACTCTCATCTTTCCCTGCTGTCTCTGATATAATACTGCACCAAGGCCAACTTGGGATGCATCACAATGTAATACGAACGCCTGGGTGAAATCCGGATATCCAAGGACAGGGGGCTTTGTCAGTGCATCTATTAGCTGGATCAACACTTCCTGGTGGGAGTTAGTCCACTGTACAGGTGTCTGTGATGGTAAGTGACCCTTGTATTTCTTTCCTGTTTTACAGAGCTTCTTCACGGTTGGGTCTGGAGTGCACTTCTCGATGTTCGGGACAGTGAGCAAGTTATACAGTGGGTGGGCCACACGGGAGAAATTTGGGATGAATGATCTATAGTAGGAGAGGAACCCAAGGATCTGGCGTACATCACCCACTGTAACAGGGGTCTTCTCCTTTAACGCCTGCACTGGAGCCATCTCTGCAGGGTCCATTGTGTAACCCTCTCCTGTCACCAACTTGCCAAGAAACCTGACACTCGATTTAAACAGCTCACATTTCTTTGGGGTCAGCTTCACACCATGTTCTTTATAACGCTGGAGAACAAGACGGATGTGTTCCACGTGCTCCTCGAAGCTACGACTGTGTACCAGGTTGTCATCGAGGAATGGGAGACAACTCGTGTCTCTCAACCCAGTCAAACAATGCTCCATGCTCCTCTGAAACTCTGCGGGTGCCGAACTCAGGCCAAAGGGTATGCGCACCCATTCATAGAGCCCCCAGGGTGTGATGAAAGCTGTTAGAGGACGACTCTCCTCATCCAGATAACCCTGGTGGTACGCTTTACCCTGATCTAAGACTGAGAACCACGAGCTCCCACCTAGAGCATCCAACATGTCTTGAATCCTTGGAATCGGATGGCGGTCGGGGACTGACTTACGATTTAGTTCTCTGAAGTCAACACAGAGACGAAGACTACCATCCTTCTTCCGGACACACACCACTGGCGATGAATAAGGGGATCGAGAAGGTGTGATCCACCCTCTTCTCAACAAATCCTGTAGATACTCCTTAACTTCATTGTGAAGAGGCTTTGGAACGGACATGTAAGTCTTTTGAACAGGGCTCGTATCATGGAGGGTAATATGCATCTTGAGTGATGGTATACACCCCACATCGTCACTGTCAAAGGAAAATGCCTCACATTCCTCCCGCAACATCCTCCTCACCACCTCTTGCTGTTCTTCTGAGAGATGGCAGAGATCCACAGGAGGGTCCCATGAGGTTGGTCTACGTGCTTGAGTGTTATCTGATTGTGGTGTGCTACTTGCTTCACTAGGCTTTGTCACTGTGCTGTCCTTCATTTCAGCTCCTGTATCATTCTTATTTATTTGTATAGGTGCTGTGTATACGGTCTTGACTGGTTCCAGATATCCAATCACACTGTGACGGTCCAGACAGATGGTGCAATCAGTCGTGTTGGTCATGGAGACGGGTATGTATGGAACTCTCCTTTCTGGGATCTGCACCAGTACATCATTGTAAATAATGCCTTCTGGGGGAGGATTAAGTAAGTCAGGTGAAAAGAACATATGTTGACCTTGGGCTCGTGAACTCACATGTGCTCTTATATAGACAGTGGTGACTTGGTTAGCTGGTAATGGAACTCTTTTTCCACCGGTACGAACTACACCAATCTCTGAATTTGAATCACCATTATGCATCAACTTGACTACACGATGAGCAGTTTTCACTGTTATTGCAAGGGCTCTACTCACTTTCTGTGCCAACTGCTTTCTTTCCCTTTTTGTCTTTTCCTCATTTCTGTTAATGATTGCCTCAATGACGTTGTAGCCGATGATGGGGTCACTGGCAACTGCTGGGTCACTTGACACAAGCATTGGGACTTGTAGTTCATTCATTTTGGTGGGGTCACTACCTAATCTGAAACTGACTTCAATCCAGCCGATATATGGAATGGGCGTGTCATTGGCAGCAAAGACTGTCAGTGTCTCATCCCCCAACAACTCTGAGATGGGTTTTACAACGGTGTGGGGGAGGTGGTTCAGTCGCCAGGGTTCATTCACTATGCTGGACTGTGCTCCTGTGTCCCACAGGGCTCTAACTGGGCGATTGTCCATGACACAGTCCACTATACATCGGCTTCCTACAAGGCTTACTAGCTGTGGCTGGTATCGAGGTGGAATATAGTTAACTACACTTACAGCTGATGAGGCACCAGATGCTCTCTTTCCAAGGGCTGTTATAGGTTGAATGACTGGGCTGGGTGATGGCTGCTTGTTTTGGAGCGCTGTTTCTTGGACTACTGCTGGCCCCATCTCAGTAGTCCCTGCTCGTTTCCCGACGATGCTCTGCATCCGCGAGCGAAATGGCCTTCCTGCCCACATTTGAAACAGGGTGAACAGCTCTCACCTATCCCCTCATCCCTGCATTTCTTGCAGCCTTTCGCTCTCTGCTTTTGTTCAGGAGGACGGGGGCTTGCTTCCATTACAGCCAGAAACATTTGCTTCATCTCTTTGCGGAGTTCTTCCATCATCTGATGCACATTCATGCTGTCAGGCTTAGTGTCGTTTCCTTTTACTGTTTTGATCGCTGCTGTTGAGTTGGACTCCTTAAGTTTAGAGGGGCTCTGGGCAGGTGTGGATTTGACCTGAGTATCTGCTTGAAGCTCCTGCACTTTGGGTGTTTTACCAGCAGTGGATCTTTTCCGTTTTTCTTGTCTCTCACTTTCGACTTTGGCCGCCTCATCCACTTTCTGTATAAGTTCTTCATCTGATATACTCACATCACTGAGGTAGGGTAGAATTTGGAATTTCACAGAATCACTTAAAAGTCCAGTTTCTATTGAGCGGAGGAACTTGCGTTGAATGACGGCTCTGCTGTACTGTTCATCTGTGTCCTCATTCGCTGCTTTCCATAACAGCTTCTCTTTCAACTCAATTGCACGGAATACAAAGTTCAGAGCAGTTTCTTTGGGCTCTTGAGAGATGTTAAGCAGCTGGTGGTAAAGTTCAGTGGAGCTATCTACCCGATAGTGACCTTTCAGGATGGTGAGAAGTGAACTAAGGGTCAGACCACGCTTGATTTCTAGCATGTCTCTCAAAGGCAGCCCTGGACTGACAGCCCTGATTACAGCTTCTACTACTTCCGTCTGTGTGTGTCCTTTTTCTATTCCCAGCTCAATCTGACGGACTAAACTGAGATATGACAATTTATCCCTCTGACCACTCTCTCCAATTTGACCACAGATTTTAAACTCTCTTCGCAATGTTACCTCAGGCAATGGGCGAGTTGGCTCTAATCGACTCTTGAGTGGGGAATCGTTTTTCTTTACATGAGAGCTGTGTGGTGAAAAATCTTTTTTCTGTTCTTCTTTTGGAGCTGGCTTCTCTGATGGGTACACTTCATCTTGTTGACGAAAATCTTTACTTTGTCTTTCAATGAACATTAATAAATCAGCACAGTACTGTTTAACTTCATCACACTCTTGTTTCTCCTCAAGCTCATCCAATACACACTCAGCCATCTTGATAAGTGCCCTCCGTGTCCTGCTGCAGGACTCTCCACTGTCCAGGCCATCACATTTCAGGTACCTGCAGACATCCCAGAGAGACTCTTCCCCAAGCTGCCACAGAACTGCACTCACTTGATCACGCAGGATCTGACTGGTGTCCATGTTGTTGAAGGCTCAACTCGTTAGGAAGGAGGGGGGGTTAATGATGCTGATCACTTTGTCGCCTCCTCCTGGCTCTGGCTCGCCAAAATATGTTACACTTTTCAAAGATGAGGCGGTGCTCTTCCTTTTTGCAACACATTTATTTTCTGTATGAAAGTATGAAAAAGACAGTTTAGATTGGGAACACTCTCGGTAGCGTGTGCACTCAAACTCACTCGTTACATACTGATCGCTCTTTCACTCTACTAGCGTCAGTTACCAATCCTCAGCTGAGTGTACAGCTTAGGGTGCCCTCTATCGGTGAAGCTGAGTTTCACAACAGTAACACTTTTTCTAAAATACATCACAACAGTATGATCACCAAATTTCAACGTAATTCTTATCATCAGAACTCAGTTACTGAAATCAAAATTTAAAGGGGCAATGTTTATACGTGTCTCTTAAAGGGGCAATAAACACTCAGGACTACATCAGCACCCCTAAAACTTGGAGTAAGAAATACTCCAAGTTTTTTCGTTTTACCTAGAGTTGTTCCGATTCCGAAACCACATCGGTGAGTACTGGAGTCAGTATCCTGAATCACAATGGTACACCTATAATGAGTGTTTATTTTCGGACTATTTTAGTCCAGCGGGTCGCCGCCGCTGTGGAGGAGCACAGGACCCGGGTGACGAGAAGTAGCGCCAGTTACAATGTTCTTCCACAAGATGCATGCAGTTCTGTTTATTAACTGATAGAAAGCGTGAAACAAAAATAGTAGCGCGACAAATAAACTGACTACCTGTGTAGTGCGTACGTGTATCTCGGTTGTTAAAGTCTATCATTAATTTGATACTCATTTTAACAATCGGGAGTCATGTAAACATAATTTACAGAAGATGAATTACACTGTAAAAAATTTCTTGTTGTTTTTACAAAAACTTTTTGGCAGCTGTGGTTGCCAGAATAATTTTGTAAAAATACAGAAAACTGTAAACACATTTACGTCAAAAACTGTTAATTTTACAATATAAAGCTGTAATTTACAAACAAGAAAATGTGAATATAAACCAGTAAATTCAACAACACACAAAATTAAATCTGTTTTGTACCTTGAAAATACTGACAACCACCATAATAATAAAGATGGTACTGTATAAGAGAAAGCCACATGAAGTATCAAAGCTCATCACAAGTAGCTTCACCACAAGCAGAAGTATATATTAACATATAGAAGGTGCACATTTATGGAAACACAAAACACCATCATGGTAACACACGTGATACTTAATGCAAAAAACTTTCATTAAGCAACAGAAGATGTAACATAAAGCTCAAATGTACATAACTGATAACAAGAACTATTTAAAAACATGATTATTTAAACAAAAAACTTTCAAACCTGGAGTGTCACGCAGGGAATTCTGGGAATATCAGTTTACAGTTTTAGACTGTAAATTATACATTGATTTGTTTTTTTTTTACTTCTAAAAGCTGTATAATTAACAGAATTTTACTGTAAATTTACATTAAATGCTTTGTTAGATCTTTTACAGTTTTTCCCTGTATATAGTACGGGAACTTACTGTTAACCTATTATCAGTTTTTTTCCGTAGCGTTTTTACAAAATTTTACAGTTAAAATTACACTTATTTTTTACAGTGTACATTTTGTTGTCCAAGTACCTATTACTTTGTTCAATGACAATAAAGTTGAATCTAATCTAACCAATCTGATGACTATTGATACAAAAGGAGGCACATGTAGTTAACAGTCAGGAACACCAGCTGAGTGAAGAAAGTTTTGTGTTTGTTACCGGGAACTTTCTGTTTGAACTCTCACAATTAAGCTGTTGTTCTGAAAAGGTTAAAAATAATTTAAATCTGGATTTTGGAGTTAGTTGAATCAATGTTAAAATGATAAAGTTATTTTTCAATAGATATATTTTTTTGTTTTTGTGTGAAAAGAGGGTGGGTGGTGGCAGTGGGGCTCATTGGGTGCTCAGCACCCCTAAAGCTCTGACCCTAGAATCGCCCTAATGAAAGTTAGACTGGATTAAAAGGATAAATAGTTCAATTTGTGGCTTAGGAAAATAAATAAGTGACTTGTCACTCGAGCGTACATAATAGCTATTTTTGTACAATATCCATGTCTAAAACTGTCAGTGTGACAATGCTTTTGACTACTGGGGAAAAAGAACCAAGGTCATTGTCTCTTCAGGTAAGAAAACCCTATTAAAACAAAATCTAATCGAAAAAAATGTGACAGGTAGGCTAATTTGTCAAAAAATTGTTTTTATATTTTTGTTTTTATAATGAAGCAACATGGCTATTTACTCTACGATTAGGACAGTTAAAGTCGGCACATGTCTTTAGAGTTTTGCTAGAAATGCAATTGATTCACAGTAATTAATTTAACACAATTTGATGTGTACAGGCGTTCAGATAAAACAACGAATCGGCTAAAGGTCATTTAACAGATCATTTTTGAGTTGCATTTTTATACTGCGCTGTAACATTAACCAAATATCGTGTAACTGGGCTTTCGACTACTGGGGAAGCGGCACCAAAGTCACCGTAACAAACAGTAAGATTTTATTATTAATTGCCAGGACAGTTAATAGTATCGTAATATAAGACAAAATGTCTCATGCATGTGTTATTTACAGTTTTATCATTATATCTTAAGAGTTTTCTATTGATTGTTGTCAAAAGAATGCCATTCCATTAAAAAAAAAAATAGAAAAGAATAGAATTAAAGAATAGGCTATATGGGTACATAATGTTATAATGTTTCGTTGTATAGCTGCTTAAAAACGAACAAAAGTCTATAACAGTATTGTCAAAGGACGACTTTAACTGTTCATTCTTCTCGCAAGTGTTGTCAGTCTGTAGCTACAAATTTTAGAAGGAAACAGCTAAATATGACTAAATAACTAAACTGCAACGTTTAAACTTTTACAACTGCCATGGCCTACTACTTGTTATAAATTGAATTCCACTATTTCTAAGAAAATACAATTTCTAAAATACAAATTCAGTTCTAAATAAATAGCCTAAGCAAAACACCAGCATAGCCTATATGGTCGGGTTGATCGGGCTGCTATCCAACCGCAATTTAATAGTCTTAATAATTACAAATTGATTTAGGCTAATTATCCCTTTTGGAATTACTCCAAAGTTCAATAACACAATATTGACTGATTGATGGCTATATTTATGATTTTTTTGAAAGGTTGGGATTGTTTTAATTTGTTCGTTCGGGTCAGGCTTTATTTTAAAGTTCAATTATTGCTATTAACAAACCCTTAACTACGACTTGTGCCTTAATTTATACTCATAATTCGCTGCTTATTTATAGTTAGTAAGGTTTATAGCCTATGCCTAGACCTACTGATAAACAACCAATAGCCTATGTTAATAATAGACATGATAATAAACAACTAGTTAATAGTGAGAATTGGATCCTATAAGCTGTTTGTTTTAACTTACACATTTCATAGGTTATTTTAACTGATTCATTAGAAACGAACTGAAAAGTAATCCTGCAGTCATAATATCCAGTAATAAATTAGTTTTTATATAGCATTTTATTTATTACAGCATCAAGAAAAAAGAACAACAACATTTCACCTTATTCGCAAGATTTGGTGTTTTATTATGCGACTCCTCGATTCTATTTCAATCAAGCATCAGCGTCTAAAACTATAAAATACCAGTTATCAAGGGCAACACTTAACTTTTGTCTCAACTGGTCCGGGAACTCTCGGGCCTCCACAATTTCAATCAATATTTAATATCCATGTAGAAGCCTTACATACTTATTTGTTAACTAGACCTTGTTGGCGGCACAACATATTAAGATGCAGCCTGGTCTAATCGTTAAAACGTAGTTATTAATATGTAACTTTAAAAGACACAAAAGTTTTTGTATGTTTTGAAAGGTGCTAAATCGTACAATACTATCCTAAAACGTAAACGTAAAACCAAAACCAAAACGTAAAAATACCTACATTTGCACCTACCAATTTTATACAGAATGTTAAAAGAATATAGCTAGTGTACAAAAAAAGTGTGTAGGAAATTGATGATGAGAACCTGATACCTGTTCGATATCAGTGCCATAAACCATGTCGTAAAGTTGCTCGATTAATAAAGTGCTGAATTTGGATTTGGACAGCAAAATATTAGCTACAAACTGGTTAATCAATTGTATTCATTTTAAGGTTTTAAAGTGTAGTCTCGTTTAACATTATACAACAAATGTAAATCATTAAAGACACTAATTTAATATTAATACATGGGAATTCATAGTACATTCACTCTTTACGTTACGTGATTTACGTTTTTTAGCTGCCAATTAAGTATTTGTACGTTTTAGTGCTATAAATACGTTAATGTTGTACGTTATTGTGTGTACGAAAACATGTACGTGTTGTAGAACCACACTTAACGTTAAAATACACGTATTCTCATGAGATTACGTTGCAAAATGACCTGAAAAGTTAAAAGCCACAGGAAGATTTAGCGATGTCTTCCTTCTTGCGTAAAACCAGTTAATATCCATCGTTTTGTTTTATTTTACGTTACGTTTATTTTAGTTTTCATATGTACTACATTACATTGTATGTATATTGTCTGAGAACGATGCGTTGTCTCTTCAGGTGAATCATCTCCACCAAAGTCAATCTTGCCGATATCCCAGTGTACTCCTGATTCTGCTGGGTCCCTCGTCATCGCCTGCATGGCAAGAGGTTTCTCACCTGAGGACTCGCTTACTTTTAAATGGACGGATTATACTAAGAAGGAGTTGAGTGATTTCGTGCAGTATCCAGCATTCAGTAGTGGCGGACAATACACCAAAATCAGCCATCTGCGCATTAGTAAAAGCGATTGGAATCCTCAAAAACCTTACAATTGCGAAGCTTCAAATTCCGCCGGCAAAAAAGCATCCCCTGTTGCTCCAGGTAAGTTAAATGAAAAAATAACATTTAAATAAAATTTTTAAAAAAATCTAACATTTAACATGAGCTACTTCCAAAAATGAATATGTCAATATTACACATTTTAACAATGATATTAAAACTCCACTACAAGAGCATTTTCTTTACTTGGTTAAACAGGCACCCCCCCCCCCCCCCCCAAAAAATAAAATAAAATATATATGTCAACCTATATGTGTACAGTTTGCAAAATGTCGGATGTCCTCCACAGTTTCACTGGATGTAATCGTTGTTTTCATTGCAGGTCCAAGAAAACCCACCCTGAGTTTGGTTCCTGTCACAACCCTAAAAAGTAAATCTTTCATGTGTGCTGTTGAAGATTTCTACCCCCAAAACGACCTCTCGGTACAATGGAAGATAAATGATACAAATTACTTGAGTCCGCTAAAACTGGAGAGTAAATCGAATGAGCAAGGTTTTTATAATGGATACAGTTTTTATGAAGTCAGCAGTGAGAATTTGGATGTGAATACTCAGTATACCTGTGAGGTCACACACCAGGGAAAATGGTTTAAAACAACAGCATACTTCAAAGGTAAGTCATCTAATGTTGATTTTCTCTCTCTAGTTCACACTTTAACATCTATTTCAAATTCACAAAAAGATAAACTCCTTAAAACTGATCCCAATTCCCAGAGATACACATATATTAGATATTTATATCACAGATTACACCAAATTTACACTTTAAGTAATACTGACTTTCTTTTTCCCTTGTAGCTAAATTTTCACTGACAATGAAGCCACCAATTCAGAAAGAACTATTTGCTAATGATAAAATTGTCTTGCAAGCTGTTGTTTCTGGAGATGTAAACGATACAGTGCAAGGTACTTCAGTATCATGTAAAGTGAAGGATGAGCTTGTGCCCAATGGTAATATCAAAACAGGGGATGTTCAATTATCTCCTGAAACTTCACAATTTAACAGAATTCACGATGTCATCATTAATACAAATAAATGGTTTAATGGTGAAGTGGTCACCTGCACCATCCATGACACAAATAATAACAGAGTCATCGAGCAGAAGATCAGTTTTCAAAAAGGTAAGTCAGTTTAAAACCTTCAAATAATCAACTTTATGGCTCTATGTGCATTTATGATAGATGCTTATAATTGAATTGCCTAGCAAAAAAAATATATATATATTGCCTTCAAGCACATTTGAAATTCTGTCAAAAAGATTAGACTGCCTTGATACACTATTGTTTTACATTATTGTGAGATTTTTCTGTTTGTTCAATGAACCTTTATTATACTTTCTCCAATTCAGATGGAAAAAAGCCCACTGTTACCATTTACAAACCTGATAACGTCAAAGATAATATCTCTCATGTGTGTGAGGTCACCAGCCCTAAACTCGGTGATGTCTATGTAATGTGGAAAGTGGGTGATGGTTCTTACAGAGAGGGCACAACTAGTGCTCCCATCCATCAAAAGGACTCAACGTCTGTTCTCAGCATCCTAACAATGACAAAAGAAGAGTATGAAAAGCCCAGCACCACCATCACCTGTGTAGTCATTCATGCCAACATGGCCAATAGAAGAGCTCCATTACAAGTGACAACAAGAAAAAGTAAACAGGCAGAAGTTTCATGTGATTAATGTGCAAGCGTTTCCAAACTATCATTGTTCATCTGTTGTTCAGTTTTCCAGTGCTTTTGTCCTGTTGCTCTCTCATCAGATTATGTAAACTATCTTCAATGTTTTTTGTGCATCTTTCTGTCTGTATGTCTGTATCACTTTACTGCATGGTTCAAACATCAAAGTCAAATTACACTCAAGACTAAATGTTGCATGTTACATGTTGCATGTGAGTAAATATGTTCACAAGAAAAAATGTCAGAACGATATCATAGAGCTTCTTTATGTCGGCTTCTGTGCTTACTGTACTGCTGTTAGTCTATAATATAACATGCCATTTTTGTGTTGTTTTACAAGCAATAAATATTTGTTTGCATGATTTAGTCCAGCTCTCACATTGTTTTTCTAATCAGAAACTTGGTGTGCTTCACTTTCTGCTCCTGTTTTTTAATTTATTTATTTTTTTTTTCAGTATTTAGAAATTATTATTATTTTTTTTATTTTTTTTTTTATTTTTTTATTTTTATTTTATTTTTTTTTGGGGGGGGGGGTATGTCTCTAGTAAAGGCATTTATTAAATTCTAAAGATAACCATAAAAATCACAACGAGTTATTGATTTTTTTCAATCAAAAACATACAGATGGTATATATGATATTTTTATGTGCACTTGTATTAGTATGTCAGGAGAAAATAGTAAGTTACTTGATAAGCATACCATAAATGTAGTAATATACAGTATGTATATTTTTATAAAGTGTATGTTCTAATGCACTATCAATGTCTAACAGACAGGACTATAACTGTATGTTTGTCTCCTCAGTGTACACTCAGTTGTGTGTGCAAATGAATGTATGTGTGTACATGTATGAAGTGCATAAAGCCGTCATGTGCTTGAGTGTTACTGTATGATTAATGTTCTCATTTAGAGTATGTGTTGCGGCATGTCCTTACCATACATATGTCTTCTGTACATGTGTTTTCTTTTTCAGGTGAGACACCTGAGCCAGAAACAGGCTTTGCTCTGGACTGCAATAAAGATGTTCTTGAGGAGAATGAGTTCAGAAGTCTCTGGTCCACTGCCACCTCATTCATCTTCCTCTTCCTCTTCTCTCTGACCTACAGCGCTGTGCTCAGCTTCTTCAAGGTAATACAAATATTATTAAAAATTGTGCAGAGTATTTTAAGTAAGATGATGTCTTTTTTAACTTTTACTGCATGTTCTTAGTGTTATATGCATGCTTCACTTAAGATTGTATTATGTCTTTAATGTGTATTTAACTATATATTTTTTTCCCAGGTGAAGCAGCGATGATTTGTTAAAAGAACTTGTGAAGACCCCAAGGTTTCTCATTTGTTCTGTGACAGTAATTAAATGTTGGTCGAATGTATTTAGAAATCAAAAAAGGAGAATAACCACTTCATCTCTATCTATCTTTTGCTCTGTCTATTCATGTCTTTCTGTACGCTCGTCTGAAAAACATATAGAATTTCTGAGATGTTGAAACTGCATAACTTGCCTCCGTGCACACATTTCTGAAGAGAAATATGTACACATATCAATAAAGTCTTTTTATATTTGTCAAAATGAGATTTTACTCTTTTGAATATTGTATCA
Source organism: Carassius auratus (assembly GCF_003368295.1). Lineage (NCBI taxonomy): Eukaryota > Metazoa > Chordata > Actinopteri > Cypriniformes > Cyprinidae > Carassius > Carassius auratus. Next base: position 36,501 of record NW_020524065.1, on the reverse strand, counting down.
GCCTCTTACTACAAATGACATTAGCTTGCTTTTTCAGTAGACGATATTGTGATATTAATAGAGATCCATCAGGAAATTATAAGAATTATGACCTCAATCTTGATGTGTTTGCTGCTTATCTAAAAGTATGAGGGCAAAAACATCTTGAATTAAAAAAAATCAATCAGATTAATAAAGTAAAGCTTCTGAACACCTTAGAATATTTTGAAGAGAGTAATTTCTCAAACAGATCAGAAGAATCTCAATTTTTACAATAATTTTTATTATATTTTAAGACTGATTGAAACTGTACTCAAATTCCTAGAAAAGCTGAAATGTATGGAAATGCAAACTTGCATTGCAGTGTGTTTCATATCACATTTTATTGGGTGTTTCTCTCTCCTATTTCGAGTGTTGTATTTAAATACTTCATCTCTGGGGATTCTGGGGGTTCACAAGAGCAGATGAACATCTCACATTCAGCAGCTGCAAACTGTCAAGCACTCAAGGATTTTTTTCTTCTCAATAATAGCCAAACAGTAATAAACTGAACAACACATGTGCATTTTCTAGCAAGCATGATGAGCTGCAAAGAATAAAAAAAAAAATGCATGTTGTAAAATGCTCATTTTACAAACACTGTTTATTCTGTAATCTGATACAAATTTAACAGCATCCTCTTGATATGTTGCATGCTCATTAATACACTTAAGAATAACTTGAATTACATTCAGTTGTCTACCCAAAAATGATGCACCTAAACTGAGAATTCAGTGCTGCAATAAAACTCATTTTAATGTCGTTATGCAAATTTCATTTGACTGAGTACTCTCAAAGGAATTTCAGAAGGTCAAAAATACATATATTCGAGAGCATCTGTGTATTCAGATCTCTCTTTCTTCCTCTTTTGGCTCACACATGCTGAAGTGAAACATACTAACAATTCTTAGGAAGGTTAAAATGTTCAAATTTAAAACCGAAGCCAGCAACGACTTATTTTATTACACTTTATTCATGTTTATATTTTATTTGTATTTATATTATATTTATATACGGCTATCATATTTCATATGAAATATATACTTCCTTTTATATATATATATATATATATATATATATATATATATATATATATATATATATATATATATATATATATATATATATATATATATATATATATATATATATATATACTATATTGCAATCACTATGAATAAAAAAAGATATTAAAAAGTACACTACTTTTCTTAACATTTAGCCTACTAAATAGTTGATTAATGTTATGGGTAATGTAAGTCTTAAAAATAAGTCTTATGTAATATAATGTCTATAATTTATAGAATGTCTTTTTTAGATTCTCAGTTCCTGAATGCATATGGCGCATTCAATTTTTAGCAGTCCTCCAATTGCACTTCTTGCAAGGTCATAAACGTAGTTTGTTTTGCATTTGTACTTGTTTTGCATCTTGCTTACTCTTGCGCCCTCCAGTGGTGAAAACTATTTACATTAATGTCTTTTATATCCACGAGTCCTCAAGCATAGTCGAAAATGCGGTTAGCCTATATGACCCATCTGTGTTTTGAATTTGATTTTGTGTGAAGATTTGATTGTTTTACCCATGTCCCGATCCCTGGGGATAGATATTTTTCCTTCCCTGCAAGAAATTATTTTAAAAAACTATGGTAGTATTCTAGGCAAAATATCCTCAGATTTAGAATATTGGTCTCGTCTTACTACTTCTCTTCAGGCTCGTATATCGGTGATTAAAATGAATGTTCTCCCACGTATTAATTTCTTCTCTTCTATGATTCCTCTAGCTCCACCAGTTGGTTACTGGAACAAACTTGATGCATGTGTTTCACGGTATATATGGGATGGGAAACATCCTCGTATTAAACTGACTACTTTACAACGAAGTAGATTACATGGAGGTCTTTCTTTCCCACCCTTTATCAGTTTGGTTTGACCCTGACGCTTCAGTATCTTGGAGAGCAATTGAGAAATCTATTGTCTATCCATATAAATTGAAGGATCTTGTTTTTTCGGGGGTTCCGCTTAGGCAGTGTAAATCTAGGTTTGGTCTCATTGTAACCCATCTCCTTTCTACATGGAGGGATGTTGAAAGACGTTTACAACTAGCTGAAATTTGGCATAAGCATACTCCAATTTTTCACAATAATAATCTTTTGTCAGGCAACACTCCATTCCATTGTCCGCAATGGACTTATCACAAAGTAAATACTCTGGGAGACATTTATTATGATAGTGGTTTGCAATCCTTCCAGAATCTCAAAACTGAATATTAGATTAGATTAGATTAGATTCAACTTTATTGTCACTGCACATGTAGGTACAAGGCAACGAAATGCAGTTAGCATCTAACCAGAAGTGCAATAAGCAGTAAGTACAGAATAAAGGTCTATAATATGTACAATAACTATACAGGTAAGTATTATGGACATAATTTACAGATATTAAATACTATAAGCACGATATACAGATAGGTGTACTATGAACATACTATACAGATGGGCTATGTAAAAGTGTATGTACACTATAGGCAGAACTATGAACATAATTTACAGTATTGCAATGGAGAGTAAAGTGCATAGAAAATATTACAATGTGCAAATGGATTATACAGTGTTCCTGGATGTACAGACAGTAGTGCAAGTAATAACAAGTTACTGTTTTTTGCTTGTTGAGAATAAATAAATAAATCAGTCACAGTGTTGAAGAGGGGGAGGAGTCTATGTGTGTGGTGTGGGGGGTGTTGAGGGGTGTCAGAGGGCAGAGTTCAGCAAGGAGACAGCTTTAGGGAAAAAGCTGTTCCTGAATCTTGTGGTCCTTGTCCGGAGGCTCCTGAAACGCCTTCCGGAGGGGAGGAGGTTAAACAGTCCGTGGTCAGGGTGAGAGGAGTCCTTCAGAATGCTGCGAGCTCGACGTAGACAGCGTTTCCTCTGGATGTCCTCAAGAGCAGGAAGTGGTGTCCCTGTGATGCGCTGGGCAGTTTTCACGACCCTCTGCAGTGCCTTGCGGTCAGCCACTGAGCAGTTCCCATACCAGACTGTGATGCAACTGGTCAGGATGCTCTCGATCGCACACCGGTAGAAGTTCGGTACACCGGTAGAATATAATCTGCCAGGCACTTCCTTTTTTATGTATTTGCGCATTAGATCGGCCCTACAGGCATATGGGGTGCCCTGGAACTCTCAACTGCCTATTCACCCTTTGCGCAAACTAATCCTTCCCTCTGAGGAATCTCCCTCCTCTGCTTCAGTCATCTATCTTTTTCTTCTTGAGCATTCTTACAAACCTTTATCTATTACAACTGTTTGGGCTAAGGATCTTAATGAGGATGTGCATGTTTTATTCTCAGATCAGATATGGGGAACGTTTAAACTGTCTTCCAAAAACCCAAACCACAAAATTATTCATTGGAAATTGCTTCATAGGGTTTACTTGACCCCACAGAAACATTATCATATGAATCTGTCATCTTCTCCTAAGTGTGTTGTTTGTCCGCAAAGACTTTTAGGCACATTTTTGCATTTTTTTTGGGAGTGCCCCCCTCTCTCTCCTTTTTGGATTCAGCTCTCACAGGACCTTTCTTATTTGTTGGGTACTGAGATATGTTTGTCTCCACGTCATTTTTTCATGAATGACTTTTGGGACCTCACCTTGTCTGTCCAACAAAGATGTTTACTATTAGCTGCTCTCACTGCAGCAAAAAAGTTGCTATAGTCAATCGCTGGAATCCTGCTCACACAATGGACAGAAGAACCTGGGCGGTTTATTTGTTAGATATTATCTCAATGGAACTCTCAACTTCTCGTATACATGGATCTAATGTGAAAACTGTTAATTCATGGCATTCATCTTTTAATGTTGTTTCATCTTTTCTAAAATCTTTGTAAGTATTATTTTATTCTATTTTATGTATTAATATTACTTAATTTATTTATATTATTGTTTATTTTACTTTTTGTATTTATTTATTATTTTTCTTCTCTACTCTTTAGTCTACCAGGGGGTGGGATGGGTTCTACATTTGCTCAGTTGCTTTTTGTTTTCTGCTGTTGTTAACAAAAAAAAATTCAATAAACAGTTGTAAAAAAAAAAAAAAAAATGAACAACTCATTACGAATGGTGAGGGAAAGTCCCGTGACTATTTGGCCACGACTTCAGAGCAGCACGAGTCTTTTCTGGGAGCATCCGGCCTATATGGGCACTATTTTCTCTAATACATTAGAAGCTGTTGCCACCATCAAATTGAAAAAGGTTAGAGAAAAACATACTGTGCCATGGTATCAGGGCCGCTGCTAGCCAAATGGGTGCCCTAAGCAGGATTGTATTGTTGTGTCCCCATTCCTCAAATATGATGGTGGAAAAAAAAACACCTAGGGGTGAAAATAGAACTTTAATCAAGTAACAAAGTAAATTAATGAATTGTATTATTTACAAATTACAATTGTATCTCTAAACATTTACCTATGGCTATAACTTTATTATGACTCTTAATTTATTTTATAGTCTCAAGCATAATTAAATCATGCAAAAGGAAATTAAGCAGTTTTATTCTGACAAAACCTTGGTTTATTTTTGTAAGGGTTGTGATATGCATGTTTTTTTTTTTGGAAGAAATTATAAAGGCTGTGTCATCAAAAAGGTGGATTATTATGGATGCAAAAATGAAAGATTAAGTGCATATTTGAATTAAATGTTTGGCCAGTAATTTGATTGTCCTGTAAGTGTACCAGCAGCAATTACATGACATTTGGCTCCCTTTGCTGGCATTTGTAATTGTTTGTCTTTGTGTAGCGCCCCCTAGCGTGTCTAGCTATTAGTGTGGAGTGCGCTCCCCGAATTCCTATTTATCAAAAGATCTCTCTCTAAATTAATTAATGCACTAAATGTAATTCCATAATTATTATGTACTTGTAATCGTTTACCTTAAGAGCAGCTTTTACTCAAAATGCAAAGTGGTGATACATGTATTTATAGCCAAATTAACGTAAAACACTAATTGTGGAGTTCTTTAAAGGGTCGGGGGACGTTATTTTGAGGACCTTCACAGAACATTCAGGACGTTATCTGAACGTTTAGGGGACCATGTTTTATTTGCAAATGTGACGTTCCCAGGACGTTCTCAGAACGTCCCCACTGGTGTCAAGGACATCGCCTAACGTTCCGGGAACGTTCGGAGACGGTCATGATGTGGAGTTCTTTAAAGGGTCGGGGGACGTTATTTTGAGGACCTTCACAGAACATTCAGGACGTTATGTGAACGTTTTCAGAACGTCCCCACTGGTCTCAAGGACCTGTAGGGAACCAAACTAAAATTTTACTGCAAAAAACACTTGTTCTTTCAGAACTTAATCAGGAATAAGCATGCACGTTTAATACATTCAAAGATAAAATCAGTCATTTATTTTGTGTGAACAAAAACAGATTATAAATAAATTATATATTACATAAATAATATATATATATATATATATATATATATATATATATATATATATATATATATATATATATATATATTATACACACACAAATATTAAGAAACAGTAATAACAACAAGAACACATATTTATATAAATTTTATGTTGCGTAAATGGTGAACAACAAAAAAAACAATTATTTATATTAAATATATACTGTGTGTGTGTGTGTGTGTGTGTGTGTGTGTATCAGTCACTGTCTCCATCTTCAGGAGGTGCCCGAAATTGTTCTTCCGCTGCCTGAAAAAATTAAACATTATATTTATCAATCACTTCAATGACTCTTTAATTACTTTTAACTCCACTTTGTTTATAAGTACCGGTACTAAGTAAATAAATCAAAACATTTATTTTATTCTAGAGAATAGAGAGAGAGAGAGAGAGCGAGAGAGAGCGAGAGAGAGAGAGAGAGAGAGAGAGAGAGAGAGAGAGGCTTAACAAACTCTTTATTAGACCTTTCTCCTTTTACATCAATACAATTTTCTTACAAAAAAATTCCATGTCACATTTTTCGATCTACACATTTAAAACCAACATTTCATTTACTCCAATTTGACAAAGTACTCCCCCTACCGACCACATTTCGGAAAACATTACAATGTCGCTGACCATTTGGTAATATGTATACTCTATCTTGATTCTAGCAGTTATCATCCCTCTTAGTACCATTTCCGCATTAACTGGCCCTATACCTAACCTTTTATTTTTTCTTGTTTTCCATATGGACAACTTAGCTGAGCCCATCAGAAAATTCAGTAAACATTTCTTCCTCCTTTCTTGAAAATTATAAATTGGACCACTTATAAAATTCTGATAAGAAAAATTCTCCCCAAACTTTATAAACACTTGTGTTTATAACATTCCCTTCAACCTAAAACAATCAATAAATAAATGATTAACCGTTTCTTCTAAGCCACAAAATAAACACTCTATCCCCACTGCTGGATTGAGGTGTGCAACGTGTCTGTTCGTAGCTATAGCCCCGAACATCAGTCTCCACTGCAAGTCTGCAGTACGCTTCTCCACAGGCAACTTATACAGAGACCTCCAACATGCCTTAAACTCTGTCCCAAACACTTCTGACCACCTCCAGGTCTTCACTCCTCTTAGTACAGTCTGATGCATAACTTTTACACACGTTACATAGATTTCCTTCTTCTTAATATCTTGAAAACTCCTCAACTTGGGGTACTCAAAAGATAAAATTGAATGTCCAGTTTCCTCCATCTCCTCTTGCACAGCAGCAGATACTTTGATGGGTGGAAATGTATAGAGCCCATCCCAGTCCTGTGACAGTGCCTCTCTGCAGGCCCCCGGTAGAGCTGCCCACACGTCCTCCATTATTCGTCTCATGAGTCGAAGAGATCTCAACCCTGTAACACTCTGCAAAGACTCAGCTGTTTTCCAGTCATCCCCACTTCTCAGATCTCCCAACTTGACATACCCAGCCTTCACAAAACAGCTTTCCACAGATTTAGAGGACAAAATCCTTGTTCTTATTAATGGGTTGTGGAACAGCGGTTCTCCCCTTATCCAGTCCTCAGGTTGTAAAATATCTCTGTGTATAATAAATGTCTTTTTCCAAGCTGTTATCATTGACTTATAAAAAGGTGTCAACTCTTTCAAATCCACTTCATCACTTTTCAGTAAAAAAATATGTTTATCATACAATAATCCAGATGTTTTCCGCAGAAGAGCACAAGCAACATTAATCCACCCACCATTCTCCTCGTACAATAGTCTTTGGGCTGCTTGCAATCGAAAAGCATTTATGCGGCTTCGTACATCTATTAGGCCTTGCCCTCCTTCAATCACTGGTAGATAAAGTGCCTGCCGAGGAATCCACTTTTGACCAGACCAGAAAAAGTCCACCAGTTTCCTCTGAATCTCCTTAATAAGGTCATCTGGTGGCTCAAGCACATTCAGTTTGTGCCATAACATAGAGGCCGTCAGGTTGTTTGTAATTAGGACTCTGCCTCTATAAGATAGTTCGGGCAATAGCCAGTTCCACTTAGACAACTTAGCAACAACCTTTCCAAGCAGACCCCCCCAGTTCTTTTCTTTATACTTATCAGTGCCTAGATACACCCCTAAAACTTTAAAACTTTCCTTTCCCCATTTCAATCCTTCAGGAAGTTGAGGTGGTCCCGTACCATCCCAAGACCCCACAGCAAACCCATCACACTTTGCCCAGTTTACCTTGGCTGAAGAAGACTTTTCATAAAGGTTTAAATTTTTACAAATTATCTGAATATCATTTTGACCAGAAATAAAAATATTTACATCATCTGCATAAGCAGACACAGAATACCTTAGCCCTGAATTATCTCCTGGTATCATTAAACCTTGCAACTCCTTTCTTAGCTTACACAGTAAGGGTTCTATGGCTAAACTATAAAGTTGTCCTGATAGAGGACATCCCTGCCTAATTCCTCTTTTAACAGGGATTGGACAACTCAGGCCACCTCCTATCTTAAGCATAACTGAAGCATCTTCATACAATATTTTTATCCAAGAAATAATATTCTCCCCAAATCCAAAGGTTTTTAAAACAGTAAAAAGGTATTCATGACCTACCCGGTCAAAAGCTTTCTCTTGGTCAATAGATAAAAAACCCACATCAAGATTGTTTTTAATAGATAAATCAATCACATCTCTCATAAGAAACATATTGTCCATTATTGTCCGCCCAGGAATACAGTAAGTTTGTTCACTTTTCACCACAACATGCAAAATGTTTTTTTTCCAGTAACCCCCTATAACAACACATATATTGCCATCATCATATTGTTTTATTGCATCATTTAATTTTTTATATGTTATTTCACGATGCCATCCTATATTCGGAGCATACACATTAACAAAAAGGAATTTAACACTTTTAATTTCTGCTATAACTAATAACACTCTACCTTTTTCTACCTCTATTGTGGTCACAATTTTTAAATCCAAATGTTTTGAGAAGAGAACTGCAACACCCATACTTAAATTTGTTCCATGACTTAATTAACACTTAATTTACACTCTCCTTCCCACCATCTATACCACTCCAATTCATTATTACTATCGGAATGTGTTTCCTGTAAAAAAGTTACCTTGACATCATTTAATATAATAAATTCAGAAATCAGTGCTCTTTTGACCCTATCTCTTCCTCCATTGATGTTTAAGGATCCTACTCTTATAGACTCCATAATAAGGTTCCAATGGAGGAAAAAGAAAGACAGAGAAAAAAGAAGAAATAGAAACACCCTTAATGAATAATACATCATTTAAATTTCCTTTTTTTCGGGGCTTTCCCCTTTCTTATTTTCGTGACAAACTTTCTCAATCGAAACCTCTTCCTCCTACTCAGTTTGTCCTCTCCAACTCGTTTCATCCAGTATAATGCAGAACTTTCAAATTTCTTAGTGTCAGTAAAGTAATCCTTCACTTCTGCTACCTTCCCGAAAGTCTCGTCCAGAAAAGCATCTATTTCCTCCAAAGTGTAAAACTGGTCACCTCCCATCTGAGATCAATTTGACACATCTGATACATCTGACAAGTCATCATCACTTTCTTCCTCTCCTTCATTTTCAATCCTCTCTTCTGAATTCTTACCCTCTGAATTCACAATGCTTCCATTACTTGATTGATCTCTATCAACTGACATCACTTCCTCACCATTTCCTACCTTCTCCACTTGCTCTGTATTCTTCTCAGTTTCCTTCATCACCATCTCCTCAATCAGCTCTATCTCACCATTCACATTCTCTACCACTTCAGTAGACACTTCAGTATTATTAGACTCGCTCTCAGCACCAACACTACCTAAATCCTTGTTATTAAGCACATTTTGATCTTCATTTTCCACTTTTTTTTCCATGGTTTGCTCTGCATTACCATTCGTATCTGTCTCATTGGTCACTTCTTCTCTTTGCGGGCATGTCAATCTTACGTGTCCTACAGCCCCGCAATCATAACAGCGCAATTCCCCAGCGTTCGCATACAACATGTACGATTTTCCTTCGTACACGCAACGAAAAGACACGTTTAATGTTGGGGCATTCAAAAACATAAACACCTGCCGTCTGAAAGACAACACATGCTTCAAAGACTCATTTTTACATCCAAGCGGTATCATCTTAATTCCGCTCGCAAATTTCCCATACCTCAAAAGCTCACGCTGTATATCTTCATCAGGAATAAATGGCGGCACATTTGAAATAACTACTTTCACAGTTGGAGACATTAAAGGTTGAACAATGATAAACGCTCCACTTACCACTATGCCGCTCTCAACCAAACGATTGACTAGTAGTTCCTCCTTCAAAAAGACCACCACGGCCTTGTTCATTCGAGACGCGGAAATGATGTTTTCATGTCCCACTCGCTCCGCTACATCCAGCAACACATCCTCCACTGTTATACCCACTTGAGTGAGGCATCTAATTCCATGACGAAGCGACAGCGACGGCGTTCGCACACCCAGGTGCAACGCCATCTCTGCACTTGCCACGTGAATACTGATTCCACAACGCGTCAACTAAACTCAAACTAATAGTCGATTTAAAATTAGACTTGAAACTCTAATTTACCCAAAAAAATAGTAAGAAAAAACAATAGAAAAGTTTAGCGACTCTCCATAAAACCCCTCAAAACGCTCGCAGCCTCCACAAATCTACATTTTGAAATTAAAAATGTCACTTTGTAACAAAAAGGTTACTGACCCCTGTGCTATATCAACATACCATCCTTTTTTTCCCTTCTGGGTCCTCAAGTTTTAATATGAAAGCTTGCAGCTCCTGCAGTGTTTTGCAGGGTCTCTCAATGGTCTCCTGTGGTGGTGTTGTGATGGTTGCCGGACCAGGACGATTCTGTTGAATAGCCTGGATCAGACGCTCAATAGAATTAGAAATATCTGTCGACATTCTCTCTATTGCGAGGAGCATCCGCTGCTCAGATTGCTCGATGAGATGCTGGAAATCTGAAAAATTTAAATGGGTGAGATGATGATGATGGAAGGGGGGGGTTCATCTTGACATTTAGTTATTTGCTTAGTATTCAGGCATATGTGTGGTACTTCAAGAAATAAAATACAGACATTGGCATGACTGTATTGCCAGATGCAATAGTCTTATTTGGATAGTAAGTCAAGTCAAGTCATCTTCATTTATATAGCACTTTTAACAATGCAGATTGTTTAAAAGCAGCTTTACAGAGATGAATGTATAATGTAAGGTAACAGAGATTGAGATTAGAAGACAGTAAAAAAAATGCAGCCATAATCTTAATTTTTTGAAGATTAAAAAAAAAAAACATTTATCTTAACAGATGAATAGAATATCAACATTAAAAATGCATACCATGAAAAGTATTATTAGCAGAAAGATTTGGCTTTCAATAGGATCCGTTTTTAATAATGTTTTAGTAGTAGACGGCAGGTGTTTATGCCCGTGATTCCTGAGAATTTTGAGCAGTTTTTCTGCAGCATTGTGCTTGATATTATATTCATTGATCCACCTCTTTAACTCTTCTTCTAAATTTTCAGTGGGCATATCAATGTTGGCAGTATTCTGAAAAAACTCTCCATCCATGTCACTACTGGAATAATCAAGAACCATATTCTCTGTGTCTTCTGCCATTGTATGTTGTAGCGATGTGACTGCACTGATGTCAGCATTGACAAACGACATTTCATCGCTGTCACTATTAGATTCTCCAGTCATTGCATTTTTTAAGCCCGGGTTCCAGATTGGCATAGTGTCCCTGGGATTGTCTGCTTCACTGTTTAGCACAGTACTAGGACCAGCTGCGTTAATGTGCACATTTCTCATTTTCCGTTGTACCCTCTGCCATAATCGTTTGTATTCTCTTTTCCTAGCTTCTGCAGGCATCCAGTTGTGTGACACAGCTATGTGTTTTTTTCTCTGCAAATGGGTACACGCATGTAATTTAAGTAAAAAACCTAAAGATCATACATTTTTAGGCAAATACAGGGATCTTTCACGCCACATTATAAGGTGAAAAACATTTTGATATAACATTGAACTAATCACATTGCTGTGAAATCGTTCCCTTTTTCTGGCATGTCAGCAATATGCTGTAAATTTGAAAACCTTTTTTGCAAGACAAGCCTACCTTCTGAGATGACATGGTAATCTGTCTGTAGGGCAGGGTCTGGAAAGCACAGAAAAGAGACAAAGTGAATTGAAATCACATATACATCAACGTGGGACAATTTTATTTACAACTGTTACTTCAAAGGATACAGATGATTTTAGATACAATGCCTGAATTGTGAATTGCCTACTGTTGTGCATTAAAGTGTAATTTCTATAATAATTATTATTATTATAATTTTATTTTGTTTTTATTTTATTTTGTATTTAGGTACTTATAGTTTGCTCTGGTTTTGTTATGTAGGCTATAAAGAAAACCAATACAAATTTATTTTCAAGAATTATTAAACATGGACCTTTATTTTCACCAAAAAGGCTTATTTCTGCTTTTTTTTTCTGCTTATTTCTAGGCTCTATTTTTTTTTTTTTTTTTTTTTTTTTTTTTGTAAGCGCAAACTGGGTGCTTGCTGTTTGGCCAGAATAAGCTCGAGGTCGTGCAGCTCTGGAAGCAGAGTTTCGTGCAAAATTACAAAAACTGCCGTGCACACATTTGCGCGAAATGGGGTCTAGCCATAGGGGTCTAGCGTCCACTGTGATGACGGCACCGTCGCGCTCGTGCGGAGGTTGAGGGACACGCGCGCGCTCACAGCCAAGCCTGTGAAAAGGCGCGTTAATTTTCAAATAAAGTATAATTTACAATAATGATATTAATGGTATTCATAATTTATTTTAAAGTAGCTAATGTTAACATGAAAGACCCTAAAAAATTAATGGCCTTATCTGAAAACGATAAGCTACTTCTTTAGACCAAATGACGTCACGTAAACATAACGGTATTTAACGACAAATACACTGTAAACCCCGACAAGTTAACTTAACTCAAACCGTTTGAGTAAACAGATTGCCTTGATTTAAACCATGTAAGTTTTAAAACTTTGCATTTAAGTAATTAATTGATTAACTAAGTGCTGATTGAGAATTAGTGATGAACAGCTGCTGCTAACAAACAGAATCACTGAAGAAAAGAGAAACACAAGAACTACTACAACTGACTTCAGACACAGACTTAGATGAAATCAACTGAAATAAAATACATGAAATCTCTCAAGATCTGATTAAACAACTCCACAAACAGCATCACCAGCTGCACTTATTAATAACCAGACTGACTTTATTTCTGTCGGACGTCTACAGAAGATCTTATTGAGAATGAACTAAGGTTTAGATGTTGATTTATTGTTTCATTTGAAGTAACCATGTTAGAGATCAGTGTTTGCTTTAGTTGGGCTCTTGACCCTTGACTTCTGTCTTAGTCTTTTCTCTGGCTGTTATAACCATGTGTTTCTAAAACACATTTGTTGTAACTCAAAAGCCCAGAAGAAATGCCATCAGGTGTTAACCTGTACCTAGATGTAGGTTGTTATACTTTATATAGGTGATGATAATCATCAATTATTGAACTGCTAGGAGTCTAATCTCTGATGAAATAGGTGTTGTGTAATTTGATTGGTTATAGTAAAAGTGATTCTAAGAGACAGTGGTTCTGTAATAAGCAGTTAATACAAAAACTTTCCAAACAGTCACACAAAGACATCAATAATCAGAATATGAACCTCAACAATGGTGACCATAAAAAAAAAAAAAAAAAAAAATGCTGCAGAGCATGCTGGGCGCCATGGATGAGTTTTGTACTACAATAGTACCCAGCATGCATTGCAGCATGTTTTTTTGTCACCATTGTTGAGGTTCATATTCTGATTATTGATGTGTGTGTCTGACCAACTACTGAGATGGAATACAAATGTAAGTGTACAAAATGTTTATGAAGCCATTTTTATATTAATTGATTATCACAGACTCTTACGGTCACTTGTATTAGATCCACTTCTACTAATTACACATTTGTTTCCTCAGAGATTAGACTGTACAGATCAATATTTGTGAATAATTATCATCTAGTGATGGGAAGTTCGGATCATTTTACCGACTCGGACTTTTGAGTCTCGTTCAGCAAAATGAACGAATCTTTTTTCGAGTCATTTCGTTCATTTCGTTCATTTTAGCAAAATGTTATTAAAATATTAAGTTCTACCTCCCCAACACATCTAGTACTTACGCAAACGTTGATCACACTACAAACAATACAAAAATAAAATGCTATGAGATAAAGAAAAAATTCTAATTCTTTACCTGGGTCTTCAGTCTGTGATTAGCTCATCTCACCTCTTATCTGACAAGAAGTCTTCGGGTTTAAGTCATTCCTTAATCACGTGACAGCCCCATACGCAAAACTAACGCGGTCTTGAGCCGGAAAGAGAATTGATTAGTTCATCTCATGAGTCTTTCGGGTCGAGTTTGACTCGTTCCTTAATCACGTGACAGCCCCATGCGCTATTTCTGACATTTCTGTCACTGTGTTTTTGTTGTTTGTTGAGGATCTGTGGTTTGTTAATATTTTATAAATAAATAAAACCCTGTTTTAAATACAATTTTGATTAATTTGTCTTCTTGACTGTCTATCGGTAAATAAACACTAGGCTATATAATAATATAATAATCCAAGTTTACAATAAAAAGTATTTATAGACTAGTTTGTTCATTTTTACTCCAATTTTGAGTTTGCTGGTATAATAATTGCTTTTCCTAGGCAGACTTGACATATTGGTGTAATATATGTATAAGAAGATTGCTCAAAAAAGGACATAATGACATACATTAAAAGCAAATAACATTTTGAATTTGAATTATTAATGTTAAAGACAAATGTTAAAGACATTAAGGTTATGATAACTTCAGCTTTAACAGTTTTAACCCAGCTCAGAGTGAGGAGTTTCAGATCCTGGTTCACAGCCAGTGCAGGGGCCATGTTTTGGGAAGACTTTGACGAGAGGGTAGCAAGCTCGAGGCCTTCTGCTACCTCTTCTAAGACCTCAGATGCTATGATGGCCAACCTTGCAGAGCCACTCTTACCCCGCACATCAGACCCTCTGGCCTGGTGGAGGAGATGTTCACCAGTATACACAAGCCTTTCTGAAGTCACAAAGACAAGACTTTGCATTGTGGCCACATCCGTGCCATCTGAATTTTTTTTTCTAAAACTGAGCAGATTATCTCAGATAGAAGAACTCACAGACTCAGCCCATCCAAGGTCAGGGAGCTTTTTAATAATGTAAACATGCCTTAAAGCAAGTCCTAAAAATATAGCCACAAATATAGATTTAAATTAACTTCAAATATAGTTTAAATTAACTTCAAATATAGTTATTTATTTTAAAGCTTATTTATTTTTATTTATTTAGAAAAAGACTAGCTTGTTGTACAATATTTTTGTTGTTGTGATTTTAAAAGGTAATTTGTTATTGTTATAAGGCTCCGTAGCTTTAGTATCTCTTAATTTTCATTTATTTTTTATTCAAATGGTTTAAAATTATTTTGGGAATAACTTGTTGTGCAATATTTAGTTTTTCTTTTTTTTATATTGTACTTTTAAAGTTCATTTGTTAAGGTTATTAGACCCTGTGGCTTTATTATCTTTTAAATTTAATTTAATTTTTAATTATTTACATTTTTATTATTTTAATTTATTTTGGAATAGTTGTCCTCTTTGTTACAAAGCTTTTCTGTAATAAACAATAAACAACTATTCAAAAGTATGTACAGTGTTTTTAATGTTTATAAAGTGTCATATGTTACAAAAGTATGGTTTACACAGACAATCTGATTTAATAACTGCACAACTAAACAAAAACAAACAAACAGACAGAAAAAAAGATCAACATTTTAAGCATAACCAACTCTTTATTTCCACATTCAGTGTTATGGAAAAGTACCATGACAGAAATTAAAAACAACAATTTGAAACCAGAAATGCATCACGTTACTGTAAGAGTAAATAATACTAATAATAAATAAGTACTACGCACCCATTTTGTAAGGAAAGTTGTAAATGACCTAATTACTCTAGCCAATGTTGTCACATCACAGTACAAAAGAACGAAAAACCCGAAGAACCGAAAGATGAACTATTCAATTATCTGCATTCTTTTACTGTCAGTGTCTATGGTTTTAGCGTATGGGTCTGTCACGTGATTAAGGAACGACTCGACCCGAAGACTCATGAGATGAACTAATCAATTCTCTTTCCAGCTCATATTGCAATGGGTTTAACGTATTGGGCTGTCACGTGATTGAGGAACGAGTCAAAAACCCGATAGACTCGAACTATGAACTAATCAATTCTCTTTCCGGCTCATGCTGCATTGGGTTTAACGGTTTAACGTATTGGGCTGTCACGTGATTGAGGAACGACTCGACCCGAAGACTCATGAGATGAACTAATCAATTCTCTTTCCGGCTCATGCTGCATTGGGTAAGCGTATGGGGCTGTCACGTGATCAAGGAACGAGTCAAAAACCCGATAGACCCGAACTATGAACTAATCAATTCTCTTTCCGGCTCAAGACTGCATTGACTGACAGGTGAATTACTACTACTATAACAGAACCCATAGAATAATGCGCATGCGCGACTGAACGAATCACTCCCCGAGACGACTCGTTCTTCCCGAGTCACATTAAAGATTCGTTCAAAATGAACGAATCGTTCAAGAACGACACATCACTATTATCATCACCTATATGAAGTATAACAACCTACATCTAGGTGCAGGTTAACACCTGATGGCATTTCTTCTGGGCTTTTGAGTTACAACAAATGTGTTTTAGAAACACATGGTTATAACAGCCAGAGAAAAGACTAAGACAGAAATCAAGGGTCAAGAGCCCAACTAAAGCAGACACTGATCTCTAACATGGTTACTTCAAATGAAACAATAAATCAACATCTAAACCTTAGTGCATTCTCAATAAGATCTTCTGTAGACGTCTGACAGAAATAAAGTTAGTCTGGTTATTAATAAGTGGAGCTGGTGATGCTGTTTGTGGGGTTGTTTAATCAGATCTTGAGAGATTTCATGTATTTTATTTCAGTTGATTTCATCTAAGTCTGTGTCTGAAGTCAGTTGTAGTAGTTCTTGTGTTTCTCTTTTCTTCAGTGATTCTGTTTGTTAACAGCAGCTGTTCATCACTAATTCTCAATCAGCACTTGGTTAATCACTTAATCACTTAATCACTTAATTGCAATGTACATCTTTCAGTGAACTCAACTGAATTAAGTAAAGAGTACTCATAACTGTTAGTTTTTTCAACTTAAACGGTTTAAGGCAATCGTTTTCCTCAAATGGTTTGAGTTAACATAACTTGTCAGGTTTGAGTGAAGCTGTGTCTGAAGTCAGCTGTTGTTCCTTTCTCTCTTTTCTTCAGTGATTCTGTTTGTTAACAGCAGGTGTTCATCACTAAAGCTCAATTAATCACTTAATCACTTAATTGCAATGTATATCTTCTTTCAGTGAACTCAACTGAATTAAGTTCAGAGTACTCATAACTGTTAGTTTTTTCAACTTAAATGGTTTAAGGCAATCGGTTTCCTCAAACGGTTTGAGTTAACATAACTTAAGGATATCTGCTTACTCAAACCGTTTGAGTCAAATTTACTTGTCGGGTATTACAGTCAAGGCAATCGGTTTACTCAAACGATTTGAGTTGAGTTAACTTGTCGGGTTTTACAGTGTACGTGGGATAAACCCATGGGATGTACATTGCAATGTACTGCAAATCTTCAACAGAAATTCGTTTGCACTATTTACTGGAAAAAATATAATATATATACAGTTCAAATATCAAGTGCAATTCAAATTAGGGGTGCTCCGATCACGATCGGCCGATCGTTAATGCGCATCTCATCAGTAAAGCCAGTTTTCTAATCAGCGGTTAATTCCATCAGGTGCGTGATTTCACATAGAGCAGCTGTTACTACACAGAGCCATTGTTAACTGAGAAGATGCGCCAATAAACGCTGAAAATTAACGTGATTTGCGCATCTTCTCTATTAACAACGGTAGTAACAGCTGCTCTATGTGAAATCACGCACCTGATGGAATTAACCGCTGACTAGAAAACCGGCTTTACTGACGAGATACGCATAACGATAGGCCGATCGTGATCGGAGCACCCCTAATTCAAATGAAACAATTAAATAACCCCAAAATTAAAACTAAGCCATCAAAATGACTAAATGGCCACTCAATTAAATAAAATAAATACCCCAACAGTCATAGGAGGATACGTTGCAGGCCTGACGTGTGGTTTGGGAGCGGGGAGACCTTAAACACAATAGGTGTATGGGAGGCCCTTTCAGCATAAAAACGTTCCAGCGTTACTCGTCTTAATTATATTTTTACTAGTAACAATTCAATTAAAGAGCTCTATAATTTAATTTCTACTAGTAACAATTACAATTATAGTGCTCTATAATTCAATTTTTACTAGTAACAATTATGATTGTAGAGCTCTCTAATTGAATTATAGAGCTCTGCAATTGTATTCTTACTAGTAACAACTGAATTAAAGAGCTCTATAATTCAATTTTTACTAGTAACAATTCCAATTAGAGAGCTCTACAATTCATTTATTACTAGTAAGAATACAATTGCAGAGCTCTGTAATTCAGTTGTTACTAGTAATAATCCAATTGCAGAGCTCTGCAATTCCACTATAGAGCTCTCTAATTCAATTGTTACTAGTAAAAACTGAATTATAGAGCTCTCTAATTGTAATTGTTACTAGTAAAAACTGAATTAGAGAGCTCTTTAATTCAATTCTTACTAGTAACAATTCCAATTACAGAGCTCTATAATTGTATTATTACTAGTAGAAACTCCTATTCATGAGATGCAAAACAGATTGCAGATATCCCGCCTACAAAAGTGCATTTCAAAATAAAAGCCCTGTAGCGTGGTTCTAAAGTATCCTGAAATATTTTAAAGACTTAGGTAACATTAATCATGTTCACATTAAAGCAAAATTAAGATGATGCCTGAGATGAATATTTACAGTGTTTAGAATTGATATGCAATAATAGAATGATTGTGTTTGTTGTTTAGTAAAATAGAAAACATTAGGCCAAATAGTCTTAAACTTTTTCATAAATTGTGACTGGAGGTTAAATCTAGCCTAAAGTTTTTACAAAGTTTTTTTTTTCTTCTTCTTCTTTTTTCTCCAGGTTGCAATATTGTTTTATATTTTGCCTTCAAATAAGCTTATGCCTGTTGTGGTTGCATGTGTTTGTTGTTAAGTAAAATGAACAAGAGTACACTGAGGAATTCTGACTGTGCATTTAACTCTTTTGTATATATAAATATATATATTATCGTTAGTCTCATATCATAATTGATAAAAGTTATATTTCAATGTTTTTGGTAAACAAGAAAAAAATTTTTTTTTAGAAATCACATTGTTATTTTTTATTAATATTATAACAGTACATTCAACCAGATGTGTGAACAAGTATGCAAAAAGAAAAAGATCCATCATTAAATTGCCTAACCAATAAAAGTGACTTAGGCAGAATATGCCATGACTTTCTCTTACATATAAAATGCAAACATAACAAAACTTGTTTTACTCTCCTAAATGTAACCAAGATGTGTAACTTGTGAACCCTAACCAAGTTGTGTTTTATTAATGTCTAACCTTAACCACTGTTTTCCTTTTCTACCCTTAATCGAAGTTCCACTTAGGTGCTGTGCAAACATAACCAAAGTTTTTTTATTCTCCTAAATATAACCAAGATGTGTAATTTGTCCTGACGGCAGTAATGGGATGGGACTGTAGGCAGTCCAGAGAGCCATTCTTTCAGGAAGGTCTGGTCAACATCTGATATGGGCACACATGGGCCAGTCTTGTTGATCTCGGGTTTACACGGATCAGTTTTGGATTTTAACCATGATCCGATGGTTCTGGGGGCGATGCAAAGTGTTGAACAGAAAAGATTCTTACACACAGGTAGTTTACGTCTATCTGCCAGTTACAGGTAGTATAATAGGGACGTTGTTCTCCAAGATGCAACAACACCTTTCTTCTGTTTTATGGGCACATTTTGGACTAGAGTCTGGATATACAGCTTGCGTGTCTCCCAGAAAGGCATGGACCAGAAATTGTTGAAGATATCTGTTCCATGCTCTTCAGTCAGTTTCTCTGACTTTAAGCAGTGATGTGATGTGCAGGGTGGGCCCATGGTCTTTGGTGGTCTCTCCTGTCCCATTGGATTCTTCTAATTCTCCCCCTTAAGACGCTTCTCCTTTATCAGCTCTCGCTTCACATATCTGGCCTTGGGCGCCTATGACGTTGAACAGCAGAAGTTTCAAGTACATCTCCTGCATCTCCTTCACTGACAGCTCCTTGAGCTGTGTCTGTATCACTACCATTATCTGGGCTGTCATCTTTCTCAGGTGTATAGTCCTCATCCAAGACAGTGTCATCGATTTCACTATTTGACGATAAATCAGGATCTGATTCTGCTCTGGAGGCTTTACTGGCCGTTTCCTCTTCTATTTGTTGCCACATGTCTACGCCATTACCTTCTTTCTCAGATCTGCTCTCATCTAAATCCTCCAACTCCACTACATGGGTATCAACTTTATTTCCTGACATTAAAACAGAAAATGGAGTGCTGTTGAGTATTTTAACTCATTAAATCATGTTAAATTCATAGGTCCACTGCAAAAAAAAAAAAAAAAAAAAAAAAAAAATCTAAATCTTACCAAATACTTCTTATGTCTAGTCAAAATGTCTAATTTATATAAAAAAACTATTTTACTTTTTTATTTTACTATTTTATTTGCATTTAAAATAAAAAGTAAATGCTTGAAAAATTACTTCACTTTATTTTTTCAAGCATCTTTGCATATCAGAACCCTTTCCAGCAATGACTGTATGATTTCGAGATACATCCTTTCACATTGAGGACATTTGAGGGACTCAAACACAACTATTTAAAAAGATTCAAACATTCACTGATGCTCCAGAAGGAAACAAGATGCATTAAGAGCTGGGGGGTGAAAACTTTTGGAATTTGAAGATCAAGGTAAATTGTACTTAATTTGTGTACCGGGAAACATACAAGTATCTTCTGTTGCTTAAGAAGGGCAGAACTAAATGGAAAACAATTATATTTCAACAAAATAAGAAAAATTTGGCCATCTTCATTGTGTTCAAAAGTTTTCACCCCCCATCTCTTAATTCATCTTGTTTCCTTCTGGATCATCAGTGAATGTTTTAATCTTTTTAAATAGTTTTGTTTGAGTCCCTCAAATGTCCTCAGTCTGAAAAGATGCATTTCAAAATCATACAGTCACTGCTGGAAAGGGTTCAAATATGCAAAGATGCTGGAAAACTGAAGAATCTGCAGGACCTTAAAGATTTTTCTGAAGAACGCTGCTCAGTTTAACTGTTCAGAACAGACAAGGGACTCATGCACAACCATCACAAAACAGAAAGACAGTCGAGGATCATCAGGTAACATAACACAGTATATATAACTTTTGAGTGGGGTTATTTTAATAATTTCAGCAATTTTTTTGTCTTGTGGACTAAATGTTAATATCTTTTATGTACAATATCTTACTCAGGACAGTACTAAATAAAAATAACATGCATTTAGTATGATCTCTCTTATTTTTTGAAAATTACTCATATTTTCACAGATTCTGCAAGGGGTGCCCAAACTTTCGATCCCCACTGTAAATGCATAAAAACTATCTTGTACTATTATGATCATTATTATTATCAATATCATTATTATTATTATCATTACTATTACTATCATCATTATCATAGATTTTGGAATTTTATCATAGACCTTTCAGTGTCCCACATTATCACTAAAGAAAAATGAAATGTTGGGTTTAATTAAAAATATTATGTCAACAGGTTCCACACAATTTGTTTAACTAATCTCAACAAAAAATAATTTAGTTCATTTTTCAAAAGATGTTAAAGTAAACTAAATCAACAAACCTTAGTAGAATCAACAAACAATAATTCAGTTCATTGTACATGAAAGTTATAATTGATGATGTCAAAGAAAAATTAATGATTCCACTTCAGAAACACTGCCCCCTTCAATAAGGATTTAATAAGACTATAACACCGAATTCATAAATAATAGAGCAGTCGTCCATTACAATTCAACATAATAGAGCAGTCATCCATTACAATTCAACATCGCTTCTCAAGTAAGGTTCATCAAACAGACCACAAACACACGATTGAAATGCAATGTTACATTTCTAACAACTTCTTTGTGTGACTTGTTCTAAACTACATTAGAACAAGTTCATTAACTTTACTGTGATCTGTTATTACTCAGGTACCTATCTAATGGTGCTACACTTCTGCAAGAGGGTGACAGAACAACAATTACCCATAATACACTGCAAAATCCTCAGCCAATGAGATTCAAGTCTGTATTGGTTTTATTAATCTGTTACTTTTATGCAACAGTTATGTTGGCTGAACAAATCATTTTTAAGTAAAGCGTATGGGAGGCCCTTTCAGCATAAAAACGTCCCAGCGTTACTCGTCGTAATTATATTTTTACTAGTAAGAATTCAATTACAGAGCTCTATAATTTAATTTTTACTAGTAACAATTACAATTATAGAGCTCTATAATTAAATTTTTACTAGTAACAATTATGATTGTAGAGCTCTCTAATTGAATTATAGAGCTCTGCAATTGTATTCTTACTAGTAACAACTGAATTAAAGAGCTCTATAATTCAATTTTACTAGTAACAATTCCAATTAGAGAGCTCTACAATTCATTTATTACTAGTAAGAATACAATTGCAGAGCTCTGTAATTCAGTTGTTACTAGTAATAATCCAATTGCAGAGCTCTGCAATTCCACTAGAGTATGGGAGGCCGTTTCAGCATAAAAACGTCCCAGCATTACTCGTCGTAATTATATTTTTACTAGTAACAATTCAATTAAAGAGCTCTATAATTTAATTTTTACTAGTAATAATTACAATTATAGAGCTCTATAATTCAATTTTTACTAGTAACAATTATGATTATAGAGCTCTCTAATTGAATTCTTACTAGTAACAATTACAATTATAGAGCTCTCTAATTGAATTCTTACTAGTAACAATTACAATTATAGAGCTCTCTAATTGAATTTTTACTAGTAACAATTATGATTATAGAGCTCTCTAATTCAATTGTTACTAGTAACAATTCCAATTAGAGAGCTCTACAATTCATTTATTACTAGTCATATGTCTCCATTGACTTCCATTCATTTTTAATTATAGAGCTCTGCAATTCAATTGTTACTAGTAACAATTCGGATTATAGAGCTCTCTAATTCAATTGTTACTAGTAACAATTACAATTATAGAGCTCTCTAATTGAATTGTTACTAGTAACAATTATGATTATAGAGCTCTCTAATTGAATTCTTACTAGTAACAATTACAATTATAGAGCTCTCTAATTGAATTCTTACTAGTAACAATTACAATTATAGAGCTCTCTAATTGAATTATTACTAGTAACAATTACCATTATAGAGCTCTCTAATTGAATTCTTACTAGTAACAATTGAATTACAGAGCTCTTCAATTGATTTATTACTAGTAAAAATACAAATTAAAGATATGTGTAATTGCAGAGCTCTCTAATTGAATTACAGAGCTCTCTAATTCAGTTGTTACTAGTAACAATTGAATTAGAGAGCTCTCTAATCGTAATTGTTACTAGTAACAATTGAATTACAGAGCTCTCTAATCATAATTGTTACTAGTAACAATTCAATTAGAGAGCTCTGTAATCCATTTATAGAGCTCTATAATCAAATTATTACTAGTAAGAATTCAATTGCAGAGCTCTCTAATTGCAATTCTTACTAGTAATAATTTAATTATAGAGCTCTCTAATTCAATTGTTACTAGTAACAATTTGATTATAGAGCTCTATAATTAAATTACAGAGCTCTCTAATTGAATTGTTACTAGTAAGAATTAAGTTACAGAGCTCCATAATTCAGTTCTTACTAGTAACAATTAGAATTAGAGAGCTCTGTAATTGCAATCTTACTAGTTCAAATTGAATTACAGAGCTCTACAATAGCAATTCTTACTAGTAACAATTGCATTACAGAGCTCTGTAATCGGTGACATATCATTATGCTAATCGTGCCTTATGCATATTCAACTGGGGTATATAAACAGGCAGGCGGGAAACTTTGGCGCCCCCAGCTGACATGGACGAAGTACACGGTGGAGAGGCAGGGCTGAGCAGTCTGCAATATCTGCGATTTGTAGCCAAAACATTAAATTCAAACACAATACCATTTTAAAAACCCCAGGACGTCTCCTAACAAAATAAAAAGAGAAAATGCAGGTAACACATTCATAAAAGAAATTATAGACATATTAGTGCTCTTAGTGCAACAATCTGGTGCTTCCTACACTCAAAAAAATTTACTTTCACTTTTGCCAATTTACTTTAACAATGTGAACTTAATTTAGTCTAGTTCATTCAACAAAAAAGTGTGTATTGTCAGCTTTACTTAAAAATGATTTGTTCAGCCAACATAACTGTTGCATAAAAGTAACAGATTAATAAAACCAATACAGACTTGAATCTCATTGGCTGAGGATTTTGCAGTGTATTATGGGTAATTGTTGTTCTGTCACCCTCTTGCAGAAGTGTAGCACCATTAGATAGGTACCTGAGTAATAACAGATCATGGCTGAGTTAATGAAATTGTTCTAATATTATTTAGAACAAATCACACAAATAAGTTGTGGGAAATGTAACATTAATTTCAAACGTGTGTTTGTGGTCTGTTTGATGAATCTTAATTGAGAAGAGATATTGTATTGGATGACTGCACTTTAATTTATGGATTCGGTGTTATAGTCTTATTAAATCCTTATTGAAGGGGGCAGTGATTCTGAAGTGGAATCATTAATTTTTCTTTGACATCATCAATTATAACTTTCATGTACAATGAACTGAATTATTGTTTGTTGATTCTACTAAGGTTTGTTAATTTAGTATACTTTAACATATTTTGTAAAATTAACTAAATTATTGTTTGTTGAGATTAGTTAAACAAATTGTGTGGAACCTGTTGACATAATATTTTTAATTAAACCCAACATTTCATTTTTCTTTAGTGATAATGTGGGACACTGAAAGGTCTATGATAAAATTCCAAAATCTATGATAATGATGATAGTAATAGTAATGATAATAATAATAATGATATTGATAATAATAATGATCATAATAGTACAAGATAGTTTTTATGCATTTACAGTGGGGATCGAAAGTTTGGGCACCCCTTGCAGAATCTGTGAAAATATGAGTAATTTTCAAAAAATAAGAGAGATCATAGTAAATGCATGTTATTTTTTATTTAGTACTGTCCTGAGTAAGATATTGTACATAAAAGATATTAACATTTAGTCCACAAGACAAAAAAATTGCTGAAATTATTAAAATAACCCCACTCAAAAGTTATATATACTGTGTTCTGTTACCTGATGATCCTCGACTGTCTTTTTGTTTTGTGATGGTTGTGCATGAGTCCCTTGTTTGTTCTGAACAGTTAAACTGAGCAGCGTTCTTCAGAAAAATCTTTAAGGTCCTGCAGATTCTTCAGTTTTCCAGCATCTTTGCATATTTGAACCCTTTCCAGCAGTGACTGTATGATTTTGAAATGCATCTTTTCAGACTGAGGACATTTGAGGGACTCAAACAAAACTATTTAAAAAGATTCAAACATTCACTGATGCTCCAGAAGGAAACAAGATGCATTAAGAGCTGGGGGTCGAAAACTTTTGAACACAATGAAGATGGCCAAATTTTTCTTATTTTGTTGAAATATAATTGTTTTCCATTTAGTTCTGCCCTTCTTAAGCAACAGAAGATACTTGTATGTTTCCCGGTACACAAATTAAGTACAATTTACCTTGATCTTCAAATTCCAAAAGTTTTCACCCCCCAGCTCTTAATGCATCTTGTTTCCTTCTGGAGCATCAGTGAATGTTTGAATCTTTTTAAATAGTTGTGTTTGAGTCCCTCAAATGTCCTCAATGTGAAAGGATGTATCTCAAAATCATAAAGTCACTGCTGGAAAGGGTTCAGATATGCAAAGATGCTGGAAAAAATAAAGTGAAGTAATTTTTCAAGCATTTACTTTTTATTTTAAATGCAAATAAAAGTAAAAATAGTAAAATAAAAAAGTAAAATAGTTTTTTTATATAAATTAGACATTTTGACTAGACATAAGAAGTATTTGGTAAGATTTAGATTTTTTTTTTTTTTTTTTTTTTTTTTTGCAGTGGACCTATGAATTTAACATGATTTAATGAGTTAAAATACTCAACAGCACTCCATTTTCTGTTTTAATGTCAGGAAATAAAGTTGATACCCATGTAGTGGAGTTGGAGGATTTAGATGAGAGCAGACCTGAGAAAGAAGGTAATGGCGTAGACATGTGGCAACAAATAGAAGAGGAAATGGCCAGTAAAGCCTCCAGAGCAGAATCAGATCCTGATTTATCGTCAAATAGTGAAATCGATGACACTGTCTTGGATGAGGACTATAGACCTGAGAAAGATGACAGCCCAGATAATGGTAGTGATACAGACACAGCTCAAGGAGCTGTCAGTGAAGGAGATGCAGGAGATGTACTTGAAATTTCTGCTGTTCAACGTCATAGGCGCCCAAGGCCAGATATGTGAAGCGAGAGCTGATAAAGGAGAAGCGTCTTAAGGGGGAGAATTAGAAGAATCCAATGGGACAGGAGAGACCACCAAAGACCATGGGCCCACCCTGCACATCACATCATTGCTTAAAGTCAGAGAAACTGACTGAAGAGCATGGAACAGATATCTTCAACAATTTCTGGTCCATGCCTTTCTGGGAGACACGCAAGCTGTATATCCAGACTCTAGTCCAAAATGTGCCCATTAAACAGAAGAAAGGTGGTGTTGCATCTTGGAGAACAATGTCCCTATTATACCACCTGCAACTGGCAGATAGACGTAAACTACCTGTGTGTAAGAATCTTTTCTGTTCAACACTTTGCATCGCCCCCAGAACCATCGGATCATGGTTAAAATCCAAAACTGATCCGTGTAAACCCGAGATCAACAAGACTGGCCCATGTGTGTCCATATCAGATGTTGACCAGACCTTCCTGAAAGAATGGCTCTCTGGACTGCCTAGTCCCATCCCATTACTGCCGTCAGGACAAATTACACATCTTGGTTATATTTAGGAGAATAAAAAAAACTTTGGTTATGTTTGCACAGCACCTAAGTGGAACTTTGATTAAGGGTAGAAAAGGAAAACAGTGGTTAAGGTTAGACATTAATAAAACACAACTTGGTTAGGGTTCACAAGTTACACATCTTGGTTACATTTAGGAGAGTAAAACAAGTTTTGTTATGTTTGCATTTTATATGTCAGAGAAAGTCATGGCATATTCTGCCTAAGTCACTTTTATTGGTTAGGCAATTGATGATGGATCTTTTTCTTTTTGCATACTTGTTCACACATCTGGTTGAATGTACTGTTATAATATCAATAAAAAATAACAATGTGATTTCTAAAAAATTTGTTATTTCTTGTCTACCAAAAACATTGAAATATAACTTTTATCAATTATGATATGAGACTAACGATAATATATATTTTTATATATACAAAATAGTTAAATGCACAGTCAGAATTCCTCAGTGTTCGCTTGTTCATTTTACTTAACAACAAACACATGCAACCACAACAGGCATAAGCTTATTTGAAGGCAAAATATAAAAAAATACTGCAACCTGGAGAAAAAAAGAAGAAGAAGAAAAAAAAAACTTGAAAAAAACTTTAGGCTAGATTTAACCTCGAGTCACAATTTATAAAAAAGTTTAAGACTATTTGGCCTAATGTTTTCTATTTTACTAAACAACAAACACAATCATTCTATTATTGCATATCAATTCTAAACACTGTAAATATTCATCTCAGGCATCATCTTAATTTTGCTTTAATGTGAACATGATTAATGTTACCTAAGTCTGTAAAATATTTCAGGATACTTTAGAACCACGCTACAGGGCTTTTATTTTGAAACGCACTGTTGTAGGCGGGATATCTGCAATCTGTTTTGCATCTCATGAATAGGAGTTTCTACTAGTAATAATACAATTATAGAGCTCTGTAATTGGAATTGTTACTAGTAAGAATTGAATTAAAGAGCTCTCTAATTCAGTTTTTACTAGTAACAATTACAATTAGAGAGCTCTGTAATTCAGTTTTTACTAGTAACAATTGAATTAGAGAGCTCTCTAGTGGAATTGTAGAGCTCTGCAATTGGATTCTTACTAGTAACAACTGAATTACAGAGCTCTGCAATTGAATTCTTACTAGTAATAAATGAATTGTAGAGCTCTCTAATTGGAATTGTTACTAGTAAAAATTGAATTATAGAGCTCTTTAATTCAGTTGTTACTAGTAAGAATACAATTGCAGAGCTCTATAATTCAATTAGAGAGCTCTACAATCATAATTGTTACTAGTAACAATTGAATTATAGAGCTCTATAATTAGGGCCCGAGCACCGAGGTGCGAGGACCCTCTTGTATCTGCTTTGTTTATTATTATTAGGGCTCAAGCCCAAAGGGCGAGAGGCCTATTGTTTTCCTTAGGATTATTTTTTATTATTATTAGGGCTCAAGCCTGGAGGGCGAGAGCCCTATTGTTTTCCTTAGGATTATTAGGGCTCAAGCCTGGAGGGCGAGAGCCCTATTGTTTTCCTTAGGATTATTATTAGGGCTCAAGCCTGGAGGGCGAGAGCCCTATTGTTTTCCTTAGGATTATTATTATTTTTTTTTTTTTAGGGCTCAAGCCCGAAGGGGCGAAGAGCCCTATTGTTCTTCTAAGGATTATTAGGGCTCAAGCCCGAAGGGGCGAAGAGCCCTATTGTTCTTCTAAGGATTATTCTTCTTATTATTATTTTTTTATTTTTTATTAAACCTTCCGGGGGTTTTTAGGAGCCTTAACATGCTCAAAAACTCTTGAAAATTGGCACACACATTGGAATCTGCGGCCATCAGGACGCTGCAGAGGCTGGGACCCGGGCGTGGCACAGGGACTCTACAGCGCCCCCTGGAACACCTTCAGAAATCTTGAACCATAGCTCACACACACCTGCATGTATTTATATGAAACTCGGTACACTTATAGATCTCATTAAGCCGAACAACTTTCACACTTTATGTCTTAGGCTCCGCCCAACAGGAAGTCAACTATTCAGGGCTGTTTAAAAAAAGCATGCTCTGGAATTTGAAATACTCCTCTGAGGTTTTCAACCCGTTCGTCACGAAACTCGGTGAACATGATCTCAAGACATTGGGGATGAAAAATTGCGAGGGGATTTTTGATATCTCGAACGGTTTGCCCGTGGTGAGGCGTTGAAATTATGGCGAGAAATGAGAAACAGGAAATGTCTAATAACGTCCACATACATTTCCTGAATTTGATCAAACTTCATTGGTTTGTTCGTTGTATGATACAGATCGTATATATGTGACTATTAAGAGTCAACGTTATAGCGCCACCAACTGGCAGCAGGAAGTGAGTCATTTTCAAAATGTTTTGAATTTAGCATCTTATTTTTACTCGATTTCCTTAAAACTTCATCAGAATAATGACAAAACACGGCCGATGTAAATCTGTTGTGGGGATATTGATATCTAATATGGCGTTGCCATGGCAACGTGTCAAACTTGAATGTTCTGTTATGGTGAGTTTGAGGCAGACAACAAGCTCAGACTTACATGAAACTCAAAATACATATCGGTATTATTGATAGCTAGACAATGGCAAAAGCTTTTAAAAGGGCGTGAAGGAGGCACGCTATAGCGCCACCTTTTGTCAAAAGTGGGGGGGTTAGTTTTAGCTACAGACACAAAACTTGGTACATAAATTGTTCTAATCAAGACGGACAACTTTCTAATTCACAGTCATAAGCTACGATCAACAGGAAGTCGGCTATTTTGATTTGAATGTGTATTTTTGAGATTTTACAGTTGTGAATTAATGCATACTCCTCACAGGGGAAGTACACTATACACACCAAACTTTGTCTACATGAAGAAAAACCATTGGGGAACTGAAATTGCGAACGGATTTTGGTTAGCTTGAACGGTTTTGTCGTGGTGAATTTTTGAAATGACAGTAAAAAGGGAAACATTAATTGTCTTGTATGTTTAAATTGCAGCTTCCAAACACTTCGAAGCATTTTTTTATACAAAGATCAAATCATTCTGAGGAAATATGCATAGTTTCACGACTTTACAACACTGTATGGATAAAAGAAAATTAAAAAACTGTCAGACTTCTCAACTGACATGATCTCACTCTGGCCACCCTGTCTGTGTGAGGGAAGGGAGGGGGAGAGGGAGGGGGAGTGTGAGGGGGTTGGTGACTGTGACAGTGTGTGTGGACTGTAGGGAGGGGCTGTCTGGCAGAGAGAGAGAGAGAGAGACCTAATCATCCCTTTAATAATCAGGAAAAAAAAAAATTGTATTTTTATTATTGTTATTGTTTTTGTTGTTGCTAATGGTGGTGTTTTTTCCTTTCATTACAGGTTAAGAAATCTCTTAGGCCTTATCCTTTTCTGACAGTTTTAGGGATTTAAAAACATCATAAGAACCCTAATTTGTGCTGCAAATAATAATTTCAAACTCATTTGATACTGACCTATGACAACCTGTGACGTGACATGACATGTATTAATCTCATGGATGTAACAGTAAAACTCTTCAACTGACAGATAAAGCTTCAAATGCAAGCAAAACTATTTCACAAATGCTTATAGGTCATTAAAATCATTACAAAACACTAATAAATTATTTAAGGATTTGGTAACACTGTAAAATAATGTCTAATTTGTTAACATTATGCAGTATAACATAGTATGCAGTCTTCGTAGGGCACCAACTCCCAGAGGGGGCACCATCCCAGTTGCTCAAAAAAAAAACAAAAAAAAAAAACATGCGCCATTCTCCCATTCGCGCTCTCGACCGCTCACACCTCATGTTTGCGGCTGAATGTTCGTAATTGATGGATGGACATCTATGCCTGGGTATAGGACATCAGCAATCCGGCACAGAGAAAAGAAAACTAAAGAAAATAAAACAGGCATAAAGTTGTCTTGACATTGGACTTTCTAGAGTCTCAAATTTAGGGCCGGTCTCTAAAGTTACATGTGATATTGTTATACACTTTTCTAACGTCAGTAGCATTTGAAGAGAATGACTTACAGTCATAAAAACAACTGTAATTGTTCATCTAGGTGACAGCTATAATGCACAATTAAATTGAATGTTTGATTTTTATTACAACAAACTGTAAGTCATATGTAAATTATGCAACTTTTTCACATGGGCTCAAATGCAAATTTGAAGCTCCATAGCATTTGAGAAGAAAGACTTGCAGTCACAAAGCAATTGTAATGTGTTCATATAGGTGTCAGCTACAATGCACACCTTATACATTTTTTATAAATATAAAGTGTTACTAAAGTTATATATATTGTTCTGTGTATGTGATTTCAAAGTCTAGATTGGTCGGATTAACCCTTTAACTGCCGCATCCCTTAAAACTGATTGTCAGAGGGTTACTGTAAATGCTTATGCCCGCTGGGCACAGTTATCCTGATGCCACCGGGGTGGCGTTGCACTGATGGCTTGAGCCCGACATCGCTGCTTGCAGCTATATTTATTATTATTTTTATTTTTTATTAAACCTTCCGGGGTGTTTTGGGGGCCTTAACATGCTCGAAAACTCTTGAAAATTGGCACACACATTGGAATCTGCGGCCATCAGGACGCCGCAGAGGCTGGGACCCGGGCGTGGCACAGGGGCTCTACAGCGCCCCCTGGAAGACAGTCAGAATTCTTGAACCATAGCTCACACACACTTGCATGTATTTATATCAAACTCTGTACACTTATAGATCTCATTGAGCCAAACAACTTTCACACTTTATGTCATAGGCTCCGCCCAACAGGAAGTCAGCTATTCAGGGCTGTTTAAAAAAAGCATGCTCTGGAATTTGAAATACTCCTCTGAGGTTTTCAACCCGTTCGCCACGAAACTCGGTGAACATGATCTCAAGACATTGAGGATGAAAAATTGCGAGGGGATTTTTGATATCTCGAACGGTTTGCCCGTGGCGAGGCATGGAACTTATGGCGAGAAATGAGAAACAGGAAATGTCTAATAACATCCACATACATTTCCTGAATTTGATCAAACTTCATGGGTTTGTTCGTTGTATGATACCGATTGTATATATGTGGCTATTAAGAGTCAACGTTATAGCGCCACCAACTGGCAGCAGGAAGTGTGTCATTTTCCAAATGCTTTGAATTCAGCATCTTATTTTTACTCGATTTACTTAAAACTTCATCAGAATAATGACAAAACACGGCCGATGTAAATCTGTTGTGGGGATATTGATATCTGATATAGTGTTGCCATGGCAACGTGTCAAACTTGAATGTTCTGTTATGGTGAGTTTGAGGCAGACAACAAGTTCAGATTTACATGAAACTCAAAACACATATCAGTATTAGTGATAGCTAGACAATGGCAAAAGCTTTTAAAAGGGCGTGAAGGAGGCACTCTATAGCGCCACCTTTTGTCAAAAGTGGGGGGGTTAGTTTTAGCTACAGACACCAAACTTGGTACATAAATTGTTCTTTTCAAGACGGACAACTTTCTAATTCACAGTCATCAGCTACGATCAACAGGAAGTCGGCTATTTTGATTTGAATGTGTATTTTTGAGATTTTACAGTTGTGAATTAATGAATACTCCTCACAGGGGAAGTACACTATACACACCAAACGTTGTCTACATGAAGAAAAAACATCGAGGAACTTAAATTGCGAACAGATTTTGGTTAGCTTGAACGGTTTTGTCGTGGTGATTTTTTGAAATGACAGTAAAAAGTGAAACATTAATCGTCTTGTATTTTTAAATTGCAGCTTCCAAACCTTTAAAAAACATTTTTAATTTAGAAAACCAGTGATTCTGAGGAAATATGCATAGTTTCATGACTTTACAGCACTGTATGATTAAAAGAAAATTAAAAAACTGTCAGACATCTGATCTCACTCTGTCACTCTGTGTGCTGACTCTGTGTGTGTGTGTGAGTGTGAGTGGGGGAGGGGTGTGAGCTGAGTGGCAGACAGACAGAGAGAGAGAGAGAGAGAGAGAGAGAGAGACTTAAACATCTCTTTAATCACCAGAAAAAAAACTGTATTTTAAATAGTTATTTTTTTGTTGTTGTTGCAAATTGTGCTGTTATCATTACATCTTAAGAAATATCTTAGGCCTTATCCTTTTCTGACAGTTTCAGGGATTAAAAAAAATCCTAAAAAACCTTATTTGTGCTGCAAATAATAATTTCAAACTCATTTGATACTGACCTCTGTCACCCTGTGACATGACATTTATTTGAATTTACATAATCTCAAGGATGTAACAGTAAAACTGTTCAGCTCACAGATGAAGACTAAGCTTTAATGCAAGCAGAACTATTTCACAAATGCTTATAGGTTAATGAAATCATAACAAAACACTTTTAAATTATTTAAGGATTTGGTAACACTTTAAAATAATGTCTCAATTGTTAACATTAGTAAATGCATTGGTAACACTTCATAATAGCTGCAATTCTTAGCTAAGCATTAGTAAATAGTCAGTTCATGCTTTATATAGCCTTCTCCCAAAATTAATATTTTAGTAAGCATTTTATAAATACAGCTATAATTAAATTGTTCATGGTTTATATGCACATTTATTTTGAGGAGATTAAAGGCTGTAATCTCCCTAAAAAAAATGTAAAATAAAAAATAAAATAAATAAAATAAACAAACACAGAACTCATAAATATTTATTTCAAGATGCAATAAAAGAAAACTGTACACTTGAATTTATATATATATATATATATATATATATATATATATATATATATATATATATATATATATATATATATATACACACACAATTGCATAAGTTTATATTTAAAAATGTTTAGCAAGTGTACAGCTAATAATAATAATAATGCATTTTATTTAGTTTTAGCTACAGACACCAAACTCGGTACTTAAATTGTTCTTATCAAGACGGACAACTTTCTAATTCACAGTCATAAGCTACGATCAACAGGAAGTCAGCTATTTTGATTTGAATGTGTATTTTTGAGATTTTACAGTTGTGAATTAATGCATACTCCTCACATGGGAAGTACACTATACACACCAAACTTTGACTACATGAAGAAACAACATCGAGGAACTTAAATTGCGAACGGATTTTGGTTAGCTTGAACGGTTTTGACGTGGTGATTTTTTGAAATGACAGTAAGAAGGGAAACATTAATTGTATTGTATGTCTAAATTGCAGCTTCCAAACACTTCAAGGCATGTTTTCATACAGAGATCAAATCATTATGAGGAAATATGCATAGTTTCATGACTTTACAACACTGTATGGATAAAAGAAAAGAAAAAACTGTCAGACTTCTCAACTGACATGATCTCACTCTGGCCACTCCGTCTGTGTGAAGAAAGGGAGGGGGAGAGGGAGGGGGAGTGTGAGTGTGAGGGGGTTGGTGACTGTGAATCTTTGGTGACTGACAGTGTGTGTGGATTGTAGGGAGGGGCTGTCTGGCAGAGAGAGAGAGAGAGAGAGAGAGAGAGAGAGAGAGACCTAATCATTCCTTTAATAATCAGGAAAAAAAATCTATATTTTAAATTGTTATTGTTTTTGTTGTTGCTAATGGTGGTGTTTTTTTCCTTTCATTACAGGTTAAGAAATCTCTTAGGCCTTATCCTTTTCTGACAGTTTTTGGGATTTAAAAACATCCTAAGAAGCCTTATTTGTGCTGCAAATTATAATTTCAAACTCATTTGATACTGACCTATGACAACCTGTGACGTGACATGACATTTATTAATCTCATGGATGTAACAGTAAAACTCTTCAACTGACACATTAAGCTGCAATGCAAGCAAAACTATTTCACAAATGCTTATAGGTCATTAAAATCATTACAAAACACTAATAAATTATTAAAGGGTTTGGTAACACTGTATAATAATGTCTAATTTGTTAACATTAGTAAATGCATTGGTAACACTTTATAATAACTGCACTCATTAGCTAAGCATTAGTAAATAGTTCATGATTATAAAGCCTTTTCCCTTAATAATAGTCATTATTAAGCAGGAATACATCTCTAATTACATTGTTCTTGGTTTAAAAGCACATATATTACAAAGGAGATTAAAGTTTCAGTTGTCTTATAAAATAAATCAATAAACACAACCCAGATTGATTCAGAATTCAGAAATATTTATTTCAAGATGCAATAAAAGGAAACTGTACACTTGAAAAGGTTTTGAGCGATTCTTGAAGGACTAGCATCACCTTCACTTGTACGATGGTTTGAGGAATATATCTTCCAGATAGTACCGCCGCTCCCTATATGCAGAGTATGCAGTCTTCGTAGAGCACCAACTCCCAGAGGGGGCACCAGTTGCTCAAAAAAAACAAAACAAATATGCGCCATTCTCCCATCCGCGTTCGCGACCACTCAATAGCATTTGAGAAGAAAGACTTGTAGTCACAAAACAATTGTAATGTGTTCATATAGGTGTCAGCTACAATGCACACCTTATACATTTTTTATACATTTTAAAATAAAGTGTTACTAAAGTTATATATATATTGTTCTGTGTATGTGATTTCAAAGTCTAGATTGGTCGGATTAACCCTTTAACTGCCACATCCCTTAAAACTTGATTGTCAGAGGGTTACTGTAAATGCTTATGCCCGCTGGGCACAGTTTTCCCGATGCCACCAGGGTGGCGTTGCACTGATGGCTTGAGCCCGACATCGCTGCTTGCAGCTATATTTCTTCTTATTATTATTTTTTTTATTTTTTATTAAACCTTCCGGGGTTTTAGGGGCCTTAACATGCTCAAAAACTCTTGAAAATTGGCACACACATTCGAATCTGCGGCCATCAGGACGCTGCAGAGGCTGGGACCCGGGCGTGGCACAGGACTCTACAGCGCCCCCTGGAACACCTTCAGAAATCTTGAACCATAGCTCACACACACTTGCATGTATTTATATGAAACTCAGTACACTTATAGATCTCATTAAGCCGAACAACTTTCACACTTTATGTCTTAGGCTCCGCCCAACAGGAAGTCAACTATTCAGGGCTGTTTAAAAAAAGCATGCTCTGGAATTTGAAATACTCCTCTGAGGTTTTCAACCCGTTCGTCACGAAACTCGGTGAACATGATCTCAAGACATTGGGGATGAAAAAATTGCGAGGGGATTTTTGATATCTCGAACGGTTTGCCCGTGGTGAGGCGTTGAAATTATTGCGAGAAATGAGAAACAGGAAATGGTCTAATAACGTCCACATACATTTCCTGAATTTGATCAAACTTCATTGGTTTGTTCGTTGTATGATACAGATCGTATGTATGTGACTATTAAGAGTCAACGTTATAGCGCCACCAACTGCAGCAGGGAAGTGAGTCATTTTTCAAAATGTTTTGAATTTAGCATTTATTTTTACTCGATTTTCCCTTAAAACTTCATCAGAATAATGACAAAACACAGCCGATGTAAATCTGTTGTGGGGATATTGATATCTAATATGGCGTTGCCATGGCAATGTGTCAAACTTGAATGTTCTGTTGTGGTGAGTTTGAGGCAGACAACAAGCTCAGACTTACATGAAACTCAAAATACATATCGGTATTATTGATAGCTAGACAATGCAAAAGCTTTTAAAGGGCGTGAAGGAGGCACGCTATAGCGCACCTTTTGTCAAAAGTGGGGGGTTAGTTGTTAGCTACAGACACAAAACTTGGTACATAAATTGTTCTAATCA